>NW_010364208.1:777743-806462 GCF_000414095.1 Morus notabilis
CACTTTTTCTAGGTGATTAAGGACCGGCTGCATTTAGGAGAAGTTTAGTTTGCAAAAATTTGATTTATTCTATTCTTGTGTTCATGTTTAGGTAAACATTTGTGGTTTAAGTTATGCTTTCAATATTGGTTGCAGGAATTCCATTTGAAATTTGGCATGTTCTTATCATAAATATTAAGACCATGCTGAATTTTAAATGGTGATCTTACGACGAATGTCATTCTTAAACTACTTAGTAGTGCCATTTGTTTCGTTTTTTCTGTTAAGAATACTAATAATAATATCAACATTGGGATTGTTGTTTAAAGATGTCTCGTCTTCAGTATTTTATGATATTTAGTTGAGATCTTTCTTTTTTTCCCCTTCTCATTGTGATATCTTCGTCTGCTTGAGTTTTCTCCCTCTCAACTCTTTTTATTGTTGTCCATCTCATTTGCTTTGCTAGAAAAGCTCCCATGACACTTGCTAGGTTTTGAACCTGGGACCTCCTATCCCAAAACCCCCTTTCTCACCATTTGAGCTAAACCCATCTGTGGCTTGCCCAGATGATGGGAGGGGGTTTTTGGGATATGGAGATTTTAAATTAGGTTTTGAGTTACTAGTCAAGCTTTATGAGATCTATCAAGCTTTTACTATCAAGCATCAAATACTCGTCATTGCCAATATTTTTGTTCTTGGCCGTATTCTTCTTCTGAAGATATGTTAAAGGACCTTTGGCGTTAATGCAGAGAAATGTTATTAGCCTCTGAATAAAAAGAGCCCTTGCGGCCTAATTACATGTCTCCGGATCAAAGTTCTCTGAAAGAATCGTCTTGAGGGGTAGTTGAAGTGACAAGGTGCTTGATCTTAAAATGTCACTTTTAATAGTCCATGTTATTCCTAGTTGGGAAGGAAAAATGGGGTTCATCTCCTTAGGGTTGAGTCGTGGGTCTCTCATATTGGGTAGGCCATGTGGGGTACATCGAGACTCGAATTCAATCTGTTAGGTTGAAAAACAATACTCTCAATGCTATGAATGACTAGGCTCTTGTTTGTTTCAATAACTTAAACTGTTGTTTAGGATTCAAACCTTAATTCATGATTTAAATTGGTGTTTGAGAGAGAAAAATTCAAGGACAATTCAAACTATTAACAATGGTTCGAGGACAATTTAGAGTCCGTTTGGTTGGAGGATTTGTTCTCTAATTCGAATAATGGTTCATGGTTCGTTATAGTATTTTCTTTTACAAAAAACACACGTAAATTGAAAATGGTTCTAATCTTATGGTTCTAATCCATGAATCAAACAGGCTCTCAAATTGTTGTTGATTTTAGAATTCACTTTCCCCTAAATTCTAATAATTTGAATTGTTGTAACAGTTCAATAGTTCTAGATTATACTTTTTCATTCTCTTCATTCAATATTAAAAATGTTATAATTTTTTTGTTTTAATTTTAATTGTGATGATTTTTTTAATGTGTTTGTAATAAAGAGAGGAACAAATCCCTACTTATATTGTATATTTTTTAATGTCATTTATAATAAGGTTTTTTAATAATTGTTATAAATCTCTAATGACAGTTTTTAACATTTTATCTAAACACAATTTAGATTTTATTACCAATTCAAATTATAATTTATTTGCATATCTAGATAAGAGTTTAGATTATAGTTTGAATAACTATAGTTTAGATTCTACAGTTTTAATTAAAAAGGTTCAAATTTTCAGAGTTTGAGTTGTTGAACTAAACAAGTCTTAGGCTTTTTGTATTTGTAAAAAAAACTGGGGAATGTTGCAATATCATTTTAATTGAAAACAAATAAGACAATAAAAAAGAATTGGAAGAAAACTAATTCTTCCTTTGCACTAATTCAGGGAGAAAATGCTTTCATCCTCGTGGGGATTTATCCACACTATTCGTATGGGTGGGTCTCATTTGATGAGATCCACTATATGTGAGTGGTGGGGATATATTCTCATGGGAACGAATATAATTTCTCCTTATGCATGTGTTTGAGTGTGTTTGAGAGGCTCTAAAAAAGAAGAGGAGAAAAACTTGTATAGACAGAAAACAAATATAGTCTTCTTTTTAAATTTTAGATTTATGTTAAATTTTGTTTGTCTTTATTTTTGAATTTTTATAATGGCCTTTAGGTTTTTTCTATAGTCAAGACAAAACAGGATGAGTTTCTGAAGTAGAGATGTTCAAATCATCTCTTTAAATGCCCTTGAAATACAGGGGATTGAAAGTGGTACAAATCAGTCTCTTCTAGCCGGTGCCAAGTCGCCAAACCAAATTGTTCTCTGTTTTATTGTTAGTATTATTATTATTATTATTATTGTTATTAAATGTAAGACTGTTTTATTATTATTTTTTTCTGCTTTGTGAGGAAAGTATATGAATATCTTATTGAGCTAAATGGATAGTTCCAAAAGTCACAAACTTCCTCCTTACAAGCCTATTAGTTTAAGTTTTCTCCTTATTTTATTTCTTTAGTTGTGTAACAAAATAAAAATGAAATAATCTTGTGGGCGTAAGTATGAAACTATCAATGGAGAATTTACTTTATTTTATCCATTTATATTTTAAATAGGCTTCAGTTTCATTTAAGAAGGCGGGCCTTGGCACCGCGGTGGGAGCGCTTGCGTTTGCACCCGGAGTCCAAGGTTCGAATCCCGAAAACGGTCTCTCCTTCGGGGGCTAAGGCCGTGTATATATGGGATTGAGCTTTCCCCTGAGCCTGACATAATACGGGAGCCTCTTTGGCATTACGGTCCGCCTTTTTATTTCTTTAGGCTTTGGTTTCATTTATCATGTGAATGACTTAAAAAGAATGCTGCAGCTTTCTTTGTTTCTTTTAGAGCCATCTAGAGCTCTTTTCATATAGAACAATGTTAAAGAGCACTACTGGTGTTTAACATCATACACTAATAGAATGTGGGTATCATAATTACAAGTATGACTTACTTTTTGTTAGTTGTGGTGCTCAACACCAGTGGTGTTCCTGAACATTTTTCTTTCCTGGGTCACATTTCTCCTTTGATATGTGGACCTTGACAAGCAGCATAGAAAGGTGTTTTTTCAGTGTTCATGACAACTCTGCTCAATTCTCGTATACTTTCCGTAGCTTACAATCTACACTTGTAAGCAACAACAAGAAGAGTAGATATTTAGCGGGTTAAGGTGTCCCTTCATTATCTCTCCTTTTTATGATTTTGCGAAGGACTATAGTGAGTAATGTGACTATCCATTTTCAGTAGTTGATTAATGTGGTTCTTATTGATGCATTCACATTGATTGACGAATGGAATTGGACGATCACTTTAAGTGTTGTTATTCTTAATAGTAAATTATAATTCCTACTTGTGAATTCTACCCATTTTGCTAATTTTTCATCACATTAGTCCCCTCGTTTTCACCTTTAGAAAGTATTTCCTCCTCCTCTTGTTTTTTTAAATACATTTGTCTTTAAACTTCACATCAATTTATAGAAAAAGAACACACTCATATCGTAGTTTTTTTTTTTTTTTTAAGAAAAAAAAAACAAGACACCTTACTATAGTTCTATTGAGTCACCACTATAGCTTCATGTGATCTATCAAGTTTTTACCATCAAGCTTTCTGCTTAGAAGAAGCCTCAAGTAATCCTCATTGCTTATAGTTTTGTACTTAGCTGGACTCTTTTTTACAAGTTCTGGTAAAGGACCAACCATGGCTTTTGTATGTGGACCATGAAATGCAGCAACAGAAATGCGGTTCTTCTCTGTGTTCACAACAGCTCTGTGCTCTATGCTTTTGTACTCTCCGTTGCTCATTATCTGCATTTGTTAGTAATGAGATTGGTAGATATTCACATGATTTAAATTGATTGGTAGATGTTCACCTGATTTAAATTGCAACTTTATCACCTCTCCTTCCTATGATTTTGCTAAGGATAGTTGGGACTAACATGAGTGTTTATTTTCAGTTGTTGATTAATGTGGTTCTTATTCCTCACATTGATCAATGTTTGAAAATGGACAATCATGACAGGTGTTAGGTGTTCTTATTCTTAGTAGTAGACTATGACTCTTTGTTCTTTCATTTGTGCCATTTGTGCACACGTGAGTTCTACATAGAAATATTAAGGAAACCTGCTCTTGCGCTGAAGTTTTTATGCCAAGTAATGGACAACTTTTTAGCCATGCCGAGTTATATTGGCCCTGACGTATGTGGTTGAAACTTGTCACATCACTAGGTGTAAAAACATTTAGTGAAAAAGTAAATACCAAGTATCGCTAACTTACCTCAATGACGTCACCTATGTTTACGATGAATGCATCTGGGATAGGTTTCACGGGTACCCATTTACCATATTTCTTAATTTGTAAACCTTGGCCATCATTCACGTGGAGTAGCAATGTCAATCCCGTGGCATCGGAATGGGGACTGATACCCAATGCCTTGTTTGCCTGCACACAAGGCGGGTAAAAGTTTGTTCTCAGCCCTTGCCTTCCATCCTCAAACAGACTAGTGACTGCCTCAGAATGGAGCCCCAGGTTCCAAGACATGAACCTCAATAGGTAGATTGCAACTTTATGTAATTCCTGCGAGTATTTGTCCATGCTCTCTCTAAAGACAGCAAATGAACAATTGTTAATTTCATTATAGATAGAATTATGCGTGTTGCATTTGTTACATTCAATTGCTTGGTATTTCTAAGAATTGTGACTTGAAGATTTTACCTGAAAGAAGTAGGATGTGTGGGCCAGAATCTCATGTTTCGCACGGAGACAGGTCGAGCGAGGAGGAAGAGCATGTCTCCCCAGTCAAGCTTTTGCTCTTCAGACTGAACAAAGGCTTGCCCATATCCTTCAATGCTATTTGGAAGCTGAGCGTAAGTTTTCTTCTTCTCTAGTGGTAGTTGGAAGAATTCATGTGTGTCAATCTTCATTTTCTCAACGACTTCCTTTGGTACTCCATGATTGATCAACTGCCTCACCATCACAATATAAAACCCAATGTCAAACTGCGTCCCATTTGAAGCAAGTTGTAAAGTTTACATGAGTCAACTACTTATAATTCTCATGTTTTTCCTTGTCCTATAATATTTTTGATTCTGGTATAACCTTTGTGACATTAGATATTCACAAATCAGTTGTCTCCAATATTCAACTGGATTAAGCTTGGGTAGATTTTTTGTTAGTAAAAACTAATGTAAAAAGCAATAGATATGAGCAAACTGTTGGTAAAAAATCTATGTATATATATACTACATAGATTTACATGATTCATAGTTCCTTTTAGTGTATTTTTTTGGGGTTAAGTTGTGTGAGTGACTGTACCTGAAAGAAGCCCCAGTCTCTACAAGCTGAGTGAAGTCTTGCCAATTCTTCATGGGGGCTTAATGGGTGTTTTTCATCAAGCAGTTTGCTCATATCAATTGTTGGAATCTCAAGCGAGTGATCTTCAACAGAAACCTGATCAAATTCAGCTTCAGGCCGGACATAGCGAGACGGGATTTCCTTGAGGTTCTCGGAAGCAAGAGCTTGAACATTCTCAACTGGGAGAGAGCCACCATAATCAATTCTCTGAAGCTGCTCATTCTCCATTTCCCTTGTAGAGCAGTTTTCGTTTGGTAATGTGAAACTGCCTCAGGAGCCATTATTTATTTATTTTTATTTTATTTTATTTTCTTGAAACCATTATTTTATGTTGATTGAAAAGTTTGGTAGGATAAGCTTTTCTTTTTTGGATGGGGCTTGAAAACTGACCCGTCCCTTTGAAATTTTTGCAGCTTTTATCAAAGTGGCCGTTTTCTTTCATCATGTTGTGATTGAAAAAGATGTATGTACTCAAAATGTAACACTGAAGTAAGTTATATGGAACATGGTGGCAGATGATATTTTATTGAGTGTTACATTTAGACAAAATTAGTGTTACAGGAATGCACAAATAATGTCATAAAGGCGGGCGAACAAAAAGTGTTAAAAACATTTGCCGGTAACACTTCCTACATTATTATTGGTCACTCCTCCAATCAAGCTTTAACATTTTTAGTCGAAAAGCATAGACTTCTTTTGTTATCTTGTTCTATATAATATAATAATTGCGCGCAATAATTATATTATATAGAACACGAGGACAAAAAAAATTTAGACTTTTCGCCTAAAAAAAGTTAAAGTTTGATTGGAGGAGTGACCAATAATTGTTATTGCACGCAATAATCACTTTAGAATTGCAGACTTTTGCATTCTGTATTATAATTTCATACTAATTTTCACTAATAAATAATACAACATAATCTTTCATGCAAATCATTGGTAAATAGTTAATTAAAGTGTTCCTAATATTATATTCATATTCATTGGAGTAATGCCCCTATTTTGTGAATAAACATGCTTCGTGTGAGCACTTCAATCAATTCACTTTCAACAAGCGGGTATATACTAGATAATACTATAATCTTTATTTAATAGGACAAGTTTATAAATTAGGAACTAGTTATGGGATGTTTTAAATATCATGGACTACAATGAGATTCACTCCTAAGATTGGGTACCAAAATTGAATTAACCCAATTTAATGTTCACTTCCTTGACTATCATTATATATATAAATGTATGCCAAAGAGATAAAAGCTTATCTCATTTTGAACATGTGTGTCTGCCGTGAGCCTATTTGCTCCCATTGTATTAACAAAAAATGAAACTACCAGAATTTAAAATTTATAGACACACGCAGGCACACACATTCAACCATTTGAGCTCGTTATAAGTGGCATTGTGAGCAACGTATAGTACAACTGGGATTGGTGTTGAGTAATCATTTCTCTAGCTTCAAATGATCTATAAGGTTCTTACCCTCAAGCTTGCTGTTCCAAAGACGCCTTAAAAAAATCCTCGTTGCTAATAGTTTTGTAGTTTGCTTTATTCTCTTTCACAAGATCTGGCAAAGGACCAACCATGGCTTTGATATGTGGACAGCAATAGAAAAGCGTTGCTGTTCTTGATTCACAACAGCTCTGTGCTCTATTCTTTTGTACACTCCGTTGCTCATTATCTGCATTAATTTGTAAGCAATAAAATCATACGACTGGAGTTAATTGTTATTGTTTTCAAAAATCAATGGTTGTAATTGTCAAAAAAAAAAATAAAAAATAAAAAAATCCAGACCATGAAAAGTTAAAGGTACATAATAAGTGCTAAAAGCCCTTGTCTATAAAACAAAGATTATTATCGTTCCTACTTTCTTGATAGATTGAATGTCTTTCATAAGGAATTAGAGGAAGATGTGACGATTTTTTCTAGAAAATCCCCAACAAAAAATACACACTATTCCTTCCTTTTAGATCGAATCGATCATAACCACTACCCACCACGAAATTGTGCACCACAAATATGAACTAATAAAAAGACCACCGATTCCATAGAAAGACATCACGATTCCTGGCGGAAAAAAGATTATTTGTTGAGAGGGAAAGAACGGTATAAAATTCCTACCATGATAACTAGAAGCTCCAACCAATAAAAACCCTAATAAACCTAAAAAAAGAATACTTTAAAGATAACTTTTAAAACGCTCAATATTGCACCCTGAATTTTAAATTAGTCCCACTTAATCTCTTCCGTTTGAAAATCTGTCAAAAAAAAATGGAGAAGAAGGGATTAAGTGAGACATTTTTTTTCCTATCGTTTTTAACAAAAATTATGATAAAAGGATTTGTGAGTCTAATTCAAAATTTAGTGGGTAAATTGAGAGTTTTTAGGACAGAGACACAAGTGAAAATAATCCTTAAAACAATAATGCCTAGATTAATATGAAACACCAGTTAATCATTATACCTCAATGATGTCGCCTATGTTAACAACAAATGCACCTGGGATGGCCTTCACAGGTAACCATTTACCATTCTTCTTAATCTGCAAACCTGGAACATCATTCACTTGGAGTAGAAGTGTCAACCCGGTTAGCCTGCACACAAGGCGGGTAAAAATTTATTCTTACCCCTTGTCTTCCACCCCCAAACACACTAGGAGGTATCTCTGAATTACGCCCCAAGTTTCTTGACATGAACTTCAGTAGGATCGTTGTAACTTTCTACAATTCCCACGAGTATTTCTCCAGGCTCTCTCTGAAGACCATATAATACAATTAATGAAACCCAAACTCAGGGTCTAGACTCCAAAGGGTTGTGGCAAATGTATTTTGTTTTCGAGAAAATTGTGGACACAAAATTGATTAACTTTATCGGAGAATTCTGTGGCAGAGTATGAAAGTGTTGGATTTTTGAAAGAGCAGAGGATGGAAGATGGAAATAGGCTAATAGATAGAGCAAACTTAAAGAACTAAGAGCAATCGGGAGAGCAAAAACAGATGAGCAAAAAATGGACAGCAACGTGTGTTTTCTGCTTTTTTTTTTACAGTAACTTCAATACATTATACATACATATATGGAGAGCACCATAGAGAGCAAGAAGACGTGGTCTTCAACAAAACAAAAACAAAAAAAAAAGATTTTGTCCACAGAAGTAAGGTACTCTCCCATACCATACACCGTATCCTCATTAATAACTTTGCTTCACAAACTACAAAAAAACAGAAGATGTGACAGCAAATGTGCCACAATCCACCTACTTCAACACTCCTGGCACTTTTGCTGGAAACTCCCAAACTCTTCCTTAGTTGTTCGAACCTTGTTTTGGGTAATGCTTTAGTCAAAACATCTGCAAACTGATCTTCAGAGCTGTAATGAGTTAACTTGACTTCTTCTTCTTTTTCTGCTTCTCTAATAAAATGATACTTGATTTTGATGTGCTTAGTTCTTCCATGAAATACAGGATTTTTTTTCATAACTATAGCAGATTGATTGTCACAAAAAATTACAGTAGCATTCTCTTGCATGTGATGCAAGTCTTCAAGAACTTTTCTTAGCCAAATGGCTTGATTGACAGCAACAGTAGCAGCAATATACTCTGCTTCAGCTGTTGATTGAGCTACCACATCCTGCTTTCTAGAATTCCAGCTGATCATGCCAGAACCAATGGTAAAAATATAGCCTGAGGTACTCTTCATATCATCAAGTAAGCCACCCCAATCACTATCCACATATTCAATCAACTGAACCTCATCTTCTTTCTTGAACCAAACACCAAAATCTGTTGTTCCTTTCACATATCTTAATACTCTTTTTGTAACCTTAAAGTGTATTTCACTTGGAGCTTGCATAAATCTTGACAATAAACTTGTAGCAAACATAATATCATGTCGTGTTACTGTCAAGTATAGCAAACAACCAATTAAACTTCTATAAATTCCAGCATCAATTTTATCACTTCCATCTTCTTTGCTTAATTTCTCGTTCAAAACCGGCGGAGTGCTAACATCTTTACAATTCTCCATGCCAAACTTTTTCAGCACATCTTTAGCATATTTTTCTTGGCTTATGAAAATTCCTTGCTCAGTTTGAAGAATTTCCATACCAAGAAAATATGACATTTCTCCCAAATCAATCATCTCAAACACATTTTACATTTCTTTTTTGAACTTTTGCACTAAAGCAATGTTGCTGCTAGTAATGAGAAGATCATCAACATACAAAGAAATGATTAATAAAATGTTAGCACTCCAGCCCTCAGGTTTGTGTATGCGAGAAGGAGTAGTCTAGAACAAAGGGAGTCCTAACATAAATCATCACCTACTTGTTGCACGTAGAGAGTGGCCTCACTAGGACTTCTTTTGAACCCCAATTGCAGCAAATGATCATCTATCCTGCTATACCAAGCTCTCGGTGCTTGCTTTAGTCCATACAAGACCTTCTTGAGCTGATACACTTTGTCTTCATTTCCTTTTTTTAAGAAAACATGGGGGTTGCTCCACAAATATCTCCTCCTTCAAGTAGCCATTAAGAAATGCAGATTTGACATCAAGTTGGAAAATCTTCCAACCTTTTTGAGCTGCTAAAATGATCAACAATCTTATAGTATCATGCCTTGCCACTGGAGCAAAGGTGTCAGAAAAATCTACTCTAAATTGTTGAGAGTAACCTTTGACAACTAACCTTGTTTTTAACTTGTTAACAGAACCATCTGGATTCAACTTAGTTTTGAAAACTCATTTTACACCAATCACCTTTTTATCAGTAGGCCTTTCTACTAGCTACCAAGTATCATTTTTTTTGATCATATTCAGCTCCTCCTCCATTGCAGCTGTCCAACTAGCTAACTTTATAGCCTCATCATGATTAGCATGCTCCACTAAAGCCACATTACATCTCTCATAGATCTCATCCAGAGGTCTTGTACCTCTAACAAAGATTTCTTCATCAATATCATTCTCAAGATCAAGTTGATCTTCGACAACAAGTTGATCTCCTATGACAGCCACATCTCTTTTAACATGGTTACTATTTTTAGACTTGGTTTCAGTCTTCTCCCAATCCCAATATGCTCCTTCATCAATCTTTACATCTATGCTAATAATCACCTTTTCGGATTGCAAGTTGAAGATTTTGTAACCTTTGGCGTTGCTACTATATCCCAAAAGAATCCCAACATCTGCCTTCTGATCTAGCTTGCTTCTTTTGACATCAGGAACATGAACATAACAAATACTTCCAAAAATTCTTAGATGGTCAACATTAGGTTTGACTCCATACCAAACTTCATATGGGGTCTTATCCTTCAAAGCTTTTGTAGGCAGCCTATTTAACAAATAAACAGCAGTAGTAACTGCTTCTGCCCAAAACTTCTTAGGAAGCTTCTTCTCGAACAAAAGACATATGGCCATCTCCATGACAGTTTTATTCTTTCTCTCACTTACTCTATTTTGCTGAGGAGTATAACTAACAGTGAGCTGATGATGAATCCTTTCTTGTTTGAAAAATTCTTCAAATTTTTCACAAGTGTACTCAGTACCACTGTCAGTTCTAATCCCCTTTATTTTGTAGCCACTTTGATTCTCCACAAAGACTTTGAAATTATGAAATACACTTGAAGCTTCAGACTTTTGCTTCAAAATGTACACCCAACACATCCTTGTAAAGTCATCAATAAAGAGAATAAAATATCTGCTACCACCCAAAGAAGGTATTCTCCTAGGACCACAAATATCTGAGTGAATGAGCTGCAATTTTTCAGTTGCTCTCCATGCTGAATTTTTTGGAAAAGGCAATTTGTTTTGCTTTCCAAATTGGCACACATCACATACACCAGCACAATCATGAATAGCATGCATATTCTGAACTAGACTTTTGCTAAGCAAGTCCTTCAATGATGAGAAATTAATGCCCAAATCTTTTATGCCAAAGAGATGATTCATCAACTAAACTAGTAAAAGCATGCTTCTTGGACTGCTGCCATTCCAATTGAAAGCTTATATTTTTCATTTTGATTGTCATCAACTCATTATCAGCAGGATCTATTATAGTGCATTTCAAATTCTTGAACAACAAGGTATAATTTTTTTCAAGCATTTGCCCAACACTTAATATATTTTGATCTAACTTTGGCACAAATAGAACATCAGGAATATATTTGGTACCTGATGGAGTTTCCATAGCAACAACTCCTTTTCATTCAACTTCCAAATACTTTCCACCGCCAACTTTGACTTTTGAAGAATATGATCTATCTAGCTCCTTGAACATACTAAATTCTGATGTCATGTGATTAGTGCATCCACTATCCACCAACCAAGCTTTTGTTGTGCTGTTGGTAGCATAACAAGTAGCAACAAAAACTATTTCTTCTTGTTGCTGATCTTCTACAACTTGTGTCTGCTGTTTTTGCTGCTCCTTTTTGCTTTTACACACCTTTTCCACATGACCAAATTTTTTACATGCTCTACACTGCACTCCAGGCCTATACCAACAATACTTCTTAGTGTGAGAAGTTTTTTTACAGTGTGAACATGGAGGGTATTTGCCTTTTTTCTCTCCTGGTTTGCTTGAGCCAGCATCTTTTATGTCTCCAACAACCTTTTTTCCACCCGAACATGCATAAGCTTTGCCTTTTTGCTTGGCCATAAAAGCTCCTTCATTATTCTCCTCCATCCTTAATAATCTTCTCTGTTCAGTCGCTTGTAGAGCATTTACAAGCTTTGACAAAGATATTTTGCTAAGATCTTTGGAGTCTTCAAGAGAGGATATTTTTGACTCAAACCTCTCAGGAAGACTCACCAAGACTTTCTCCACCACTCTTTCATCAGCAAGCTTTTCACCAAACAATCTGATTTGATTTACAACCTTCATAAGCTTGTCAGAAAACTCTTTGACAGTTTCTGTATCCTTCATCTTCAAAGCCTCAAACTCTCTCCTCAAGTTCAAAACTTGCATTTGCCTTGTTCTGTCACTACATTGAAACTCCTCCTCAAGCTTGTCCCAAGCCTCTTTTGCTGTTTCACAAATCATAATTCTTGTGAATATCACTTCTGACACAACAGAGTGTATAAGAGACACGGCTTTGAACTTATTTGCAACTTCTTCGCTATGTTGCTTTAATGGGCAACTGTTGGATTTTCTCTCAAGGGTAGTGGATCTTTATCTGTCTCTACCACCTCCCATAAATCAAAGGCTCTTAAATAAGCCTTCATTTTCACTGCCCTTATTTGATAATTCTCTCCAGCAAACAGAGGAGGTGTAAGGCTAGAAAACTGCTTGAAGCCATTGAAGAAGATTTTTTTTTTTTTAGGCTTTTGGTGAGGATAATCTTACTGGTTTTCTCTCAAACTCTCACAGTCCCACAAAGAACAAGTGGGCTCTGATACCAATTGTTGGATTTTTGAAAGAGCAGAGGATGGAAGATGGAAATAGGCTAATAGATAGAGCAAACTTAAAGAACTAAGAGCAATCGGAAGAGCAAAAACAGATGAGCAAAAAATGGACAGCAACGTGTGTTTTCTGCTTTTTTTTACAGTAACTTCAATACATTATATATACATATGTGGAGAGAGACAGAGAGAGCAAGAAGACGTGATCTTCAACAAAATAAAAACAAAAAAAAAATGATTTTGTCCACAGAAGTAAGGTACTCTCCCATACCATACACCATACCCTCATTAATAACTTTGCTTCACAAACTACAAAAAAACAGAAGATGTGACAGCAAATGTGCCACAATCCACCTCTTCAACAGAAAGAATAAATCTAAGTGTAAGACATAATTCTAAACATCAAATCACATCATAATCATATTAACTAATTAAAAATATAGGGTAGTTTAACAGAACTTTATAGTTCAAAATTATACCTTTTATTATTATTATTATTCGGTATCCTACAAGAGAAACTCTCAATTTTATTTTATTGCCTGAAAGAAGGGGAATGAGTTACATGAGTAGGCCAGAATCTCATATCTCTTAGGGAGACAGGATGAGGAATAATGAAGAGCATGTCTGCCCAATCAAGCTTTTGCTCTTCAGACACAACAAAGGCTTGTCCATATCCTTCAAGGTTATTGGGAAGCTGACCAAAAACTTTCTTCTTCTCCAATGGTAGTTGGAAAAACTCCTCTGTACTCAATCTTCATTTTTCTCAATCACTTCTTATGGTATTCCATGATTGATTAACTGGCTCACCGTCACAATTAGTAACTTCAAACTAAGTTCTATTTGAGTAAGTTTACCGTGGAAAATATTTATAAGTAAGGGATACCCACGTAAACAAAAGAAAACAAGATCTACTGTTATATTTTCCTGTCTCATTAGTTGTCCATTCATTATTTATTTCTCATGTCATTTAAATTTAATAAATTAACACGTCAATAGGAACTAAGGGTCCGTTTAGTTTGCTGATTCGAGTTGAGATGCGACTTTATGTGAGAGCTTTTTACTGTAGTAAAAAAGTTAGACGTGACTGTTTCTGAGAGCTTTTTACTGTAGCAAAACTCAAATTCTAAACTCGAATTAGTGAAATGAATGGAAATATTGTCCTAGAAGCATAAGATGTAATAGGATATTTATTATTTATTTAATAAAAGAGTTTATTCATCATTTTATGTGTATATATTTGTGAATATTTTATGAATATCAATGAAAATTCCATGATTATTTATGTGACTTTAAATATGGTATATAAGTGTTATATGTGAGAGGATAATGTTTAAGGATAATAATCAAAAAGCGATGTTCGTAATAAATTTAATTAAAGTTTAGAATATTTAATTAGAACATTACTAATACATGTCATTCCCATTAAGAATGGAACGGTGTTATCCGCACTGTTAATATGGTGAGATATTGAATGAGTGTATTTCGCATAATGAGATTATGTGGAACAGGGACACAGACACAATATGAATTTCTAATAATTTCCGTTAAGAATAGAAATTCTAATTGAGTCTACCGATGGTCATATATAGAATGATCTTAATCCTGAGTTCTTAATAGACTCCTATTTATAGATTTGTGTCTTTTGATTTACTCGGTACGGATTCTGAGATCCTGAATCCTATTCCTTGTATTTTGGAGACATGATGAAGTAGGTAGCTGGGAATCTTATTATACGAGATGGAATCCATTCCTTCTTGAGAAAGAAGTAGATAAATAATTCTCTTGAGGGTTGATTCGGTACTTGGACCAGTAGGAGCTCTGATTCATGAATGTGTTTTATGAATCACTGTCCATTAGAGAATCAATGGTACTCAAGGATAAAGATATAATTAGAGAGGTTAACGGATTCTACCTAGCTCTAATTATGAATTATTTATGAAGGATTGATCTATATGCAGTGACTATATCAAATGGACACTTCACAGTTTAGAAGTAATTTATGTCTATAATTTCGAGAGTGCAATTCCAAGTTTATAGTAGAGTAACTATTGGAATTAATAGAATTAATTAATTAATTAAAGTGTTTAATTAATTATTAATTTTATTGAAGCTCGGGATTATAGATCCATTAGTCCCCGCGTCGTTCTTGTAATTCTACCAGACACAAAGGGTAAAATGGGAATTTTAGAATTATAGAATTCTAAAACTCAAAAATAATTGATTGAGAATTAATTATTATTTAAATAATGAGATTATTTATATTTAACTTCGAACACATCTAGATTTATCCATTTAAACTTATTTGATAAGTTGTTCAATTTAGAATTCAAATTACTTTAAGTTTGACTTAAATTCGAATTTGAATTTGAATCAAAATTGGACTACAGGAGAAAGGGTGATTTTCTCTTCATGCTCTATCTGTATTTGGCACCTACCATAGGGATAAGATCACCTAGGTTGGCCACCCATCTTGAGGATAAGGAGTAGGAGACTTTTGTTTCAAAATTCAAATAGGAGATGATTAACAAATTTTATCTTGGAGATAAAGATTAGATTCCTTCTAGGAGTTTGACTTCTACTTTATAAAATGAGAATGATAGAAAATTGTGAGACACAATTTTTGAACAATTTTTTGGCCTAATATTTTATTGTGGCTGAAATTCTCTTATTGTGGAAGGAAAATTTTTTCTCCAAAAATTCAACATCGTGCATGCGTTGGTGTTTCTGAAAATTTGAGTGTTTATTCTAATCCGTTTTGTCTTAGGTGTGCCCACACACACGTCTTCGTGGATTCTAGGAATTGACGTGGAAGACATTGGTTTTCTAAACACAAAGTTTTGGAGCAACGATTGTTCGAGGTCAAAAAACTCAAGTTATCATCTTAATCGGCCGCTAGGTATTATTCCTAATTGAGTTCTTAATAAATAAATTAATGTGATTAATTTATTCGTGCATAAATTAATATAATCTATAGAGTATCTCAAAGGTTTTATGAAAATTTTTGTTATACTTGATCTGCAATCCCCACGCTTCCGCATCTGAATTCGATTCGGAAACCAACAATTGGTATCAGAGCGATCTATAGATGATATTAATTTATGCTCCGATTATGTGATAATCAAAATTAAAATATTAAATATGTGATATTTAATTATGTATGTATGTGATGGGTAGGCACTTGTATTTATGGATGTTTATATTTTATTCATATTGATGAATGTATGGATGGTGGATTTGGTCGTTAATTATATGGTTCTATGGATCACATTAAATTCGTTCAAGTTAAATTATTTGTAATTTTATTCGGGATTAGAATTATTATAATTCTAAGATTTGGGTAGAATTAAGGTTTTGACTTTGAATCAAAAGGAAGCCCGGAAGATCATGTTTGAAGCTGCCCAAAAACAACCTCAGATTTGCCAGACTAGTGGCCATAAAGCAAGCAGCGCGTGCCCAGACAGCGCGCGATCAGACCGTGCGTGGGCGCCCAGACAGCGCGCGGTCAGACCGCACGCGCGCGCCAAGATAGCGCGCGGTTAGACCACGCGCGCACACCCAGGCGCGCGGCTAGTGCCCCAGATGCGGTCAATGGGCCCCAAACGGGCCTGAGGGTTTCCGAATTGGACAACAGGATAGAAGATGATTTTCTCTTCCTTCCCTATCTGAGATTGGCGCCACGCACAGGGATAAAAACCCTAGCATGGCCGGCCACATAGAGATAAGGTAGAGGAGAATTTTTGTTCAAAATTCAAATAGGAGAGAGAGATTTGATTCCTTCTAAAAGTTGGACTTCTACTCTATAAATAAGATATGATGAAAAATTACGCGTGACAATTTTTTGACCTAACTTATTTAGGGCTAGCCGAAATTCCCAAGAGAGAGAGAAGGAAAAATTTTCTTCCCAAAATTTTCACATCATGCATGCGTTGGTGTTTGTGGAAATTCGAGTCTTGTTCCAACCTGATTTTGTCTCGAGTGTGCCCACACACATGTCTACGTAGATTCAAGAAATTGACGTGGAAGATTTTGGTTTTCTAAACACAAGGTTTTAGAGCAAGGATCGTTCGTGGTCAAAGAACTAAAGTTATCATCCGAGTCAGCCTCCAGGTATTTTTCCTAATTGAGTTTTTGATGTATAAATTAATATGATTAATTTATTCGTGCATAAATTAATATAATCTATAGAGTATCTCAAAAGTTTTGTGAAAATTTTTGTTATACTTGATCCGCCCTCCACCATGCTTCCGCATCTGAATTCGATTCGGTTACCAACAGTCCCGGGGGTGTTCCGGGGTTGTTCTGGGGGTGCCCCGGGCATGCCCTGAGGGTGGCCCAGGGCTGTCCCAGCACTGCCCCAGGGGTGCCCCGGGGCTGTCACGAGGCTGCCCATGGCTGCTCCAAGGCTGTCCCGGGGGTGCCCCAGGGTGTCTCGGGAGTGCCCCGGGTGTGTCATGTTGGTATCCTGTGGCTGTCCCAGGGCTACCTCGGGGGTGCCCCGACGTTGCCCCGAGGGTACCCCGGGGTGCCCCGACAATGTCCCGAGGCTGCCCTGGGGATGTCCCGGGGGCGTCCCGGGGGTGCCCTGGGGGTGTTTCGGGGGTGTCCCAGGCGTGCCCCGGGGGTGCCCCGGCGGTGTCCCGGGGGTGCCCCGGGGCTCCCCCGGGGGTGGGCCGGGGATGTCCAGGGGCTGCCCCGGGGGTGTTTTGGGGGTTCCCCGGGGCTATCCCGGGGTGTCCCGGGGGTGCCCTGGGCTTGCTC
Source organism: Morus notabilis (assembly GCF_000414095.1). Taxonomy (NCBI): domain Eukaryota; kingdom Viridiplantae; phylum Streptophyta; class Magnoliopsida; order Rosales; family Moraceae; genus Morus; species Morus notabilis. The sequence goes on from NW_010364208.1 coordinate 795,231, forward strand.
CGGGGGTGCCCCGGGGATGTCCGGGGGTGCCCCGGTGGTGTCCCGGGTGTGCCATGGGGGTGCCCCAGGACTGTCCCGGGGCTGTTACGGGGGTGCCCCGGGGTTGCTCCGGGGGTGTCCCGGGACTATCCCGGGGGTGCCCCGGGGCTGTCCCGGGTGCGCCCCGGAGCTTCCCCGGGGCTGTCCCGGGTACGCCCCGGGGCTTCCTCGGGGATGGCCCAGGGCTGCCCTGGGGATGTCCCAAGGCTGTCCTGGGGATGCCCTGTGGCTGTCACGGGGCTGTTCCGGGCTGCCCGGGGCTGCCTTAAGGGTGCCGCGGGGGTGCTCTGGGGGTGTCCCGGGGCTGTGCGGGGGTGTTTTGGGGGTGCCCCAGGGCTACCCCAAAGGTGCCCTGGGGCTGCCCTGAGGCTGCCCCGGGCCTGCCCCAGGATTCCCCTGGGGGTGTCCCCCCGAGGCTGTCCCGGGGCCGCCCCAGGGCTGTCCCACGGCCGCCCCGGGGTTGCTCAGAGGGCCTGGGGCTGTCCCAGGGCTGCTTGGGGTTGTCTCGGGGCTGTCATGGGGATGCCTCATGGCTGTCACGGGGCTGTCCCGGGTTGCCCTATGGCTGTCTCGGGGATGCCCCGAGGGTGCGATAAGGGTGTCCCAGGGGTTCCCCGGGCTACCTCAAGGGTGTCCCGGGAGTGTCTCGGGGATGCCCCGGGCGTGCCGCGGTGCGAATTTCCTCTGTAGAAATATTTGTATTATAACTTTACACATTTCGGGAAATTTTGTCCCGTACATAAAGTTTCTACATAACATTTTCTTGATCAAGTCAAATTCTATTACGTATTATTTCGGATCGGATTACGGTCAAATGCCGGACTATCCGGATTAGACCTAAATTTTTCCCGGTAATTACATTAATAAAAGAGTTAGGTCAACTTCTAGAATTTTCATTCTTTATTGTGAGCAGTAACCTAGTCGGAGACTGCTGGGTATTGAGATGGTATATTGGCCACATCTTCTTCCTCCAATCTTCAATTTGCCTAAATGAGAAGGCGTTAGAAAGCTTATAAAAGGTTCTACAGATTTGTCTAAGCTAAAGGAATAATTTCATAATTTTAAAGGTCCAAAATAGAGCTGGAAATTAACGTTATGGAAATAGTTCTTTTGTCTAAAAAGAAAAGTCAAGAAAAAACTTAAAATTTTCTAAGACACTTAATTTCATGCATTATAACATGAAGTACATCATCTCATGAACATATATTCATTTATCAAATCATCAAAAAAAATGAACATATATATAATTTTTATAAAATGACATGAACTTGTTCTCGGCGTCTCGAGTCCTTGTCGCATTTATTGTAACAAATAACTCAACATGATGTTAGAATTAACTATATATAACACCATAACATTATTCAAGTAAATTCCTAACGTCTATTTCTAAGAATTTTATCGGTTTAGAAAAATGAGCGTTACATGCTCAACTAGTAGTTGTGCTCCATATCAGGAATACGTACATCCCATTGTGCCATACACATAGACTAGGTTTCTTTTTTTTTTTTTTTTTTTGGCTGAAAACTGAGGCTTTAGAAGTTGACTAATAAAATGAGTCTTGAGTCTGTAGTCATCAATTAAACAACGACACCTTTAAGATTGAATTACAATCAAATCTATTAGAAATAGATTTAGTATATACAACATATCAATACGCATACAAACCCATAAAGTTCACACATTGATACAAAGGTAGCTAAAAGGAGAGTAGGGGAGAATCCATTGTGGGAATTAGGGTGTACTATTGCAATGAACTCTATATGACCAAACGAGTTGTACTCAGATTTGAGTCATTTCTCCAGCTTCATTTGATCGATAAGGCTTTTACTATTTATCTTTTTATTCCGGTAAACTTGCTCCAAATAATCCTCGAAGATAATACTTTTGTAGTTAGGCCCGTTCTGTTTTACAAGACCTGGTACAGGACCGATAATGGTTTTGAAATCTGGACTAAGAAATGCACCAATTGAAAGACGATGCTTTTTCGAATTCACAACAACTCTGTGCTCTACGCTTTTGTATTCTCCGTTGGTCATAATCTGCATATTAGAAAAAAAAAAAAGATAATAATAATAATTAATAGTGGTGCCGAATTTTGTGAATATAACCTATTGGCTATACTATCAACCAATTAGGATTTTTGCCAGTTTTACTAAGATTCGTATGGACATATAATGTTGTTGTCTATGTACTGTAGTTAAAAATGTGTAGTGCTCAAGTTTACCAATGTTTGATTATAAATAATCATAAAATACTATCTGTAGTTGATTATTTGTTTTATGGTCTTGTTGTTGGAAAGTATCCTGAGATTGTTGGTCCTTATTGTGTTTGGTATAAGTGACTGAAGGACGGAAGCATAAATACCATAAGGGGAGTGCTGGGAAGGAAGTAAAGGATTTGAATTTTCTGAAAGTTGTTTGGTATGATCATAAAGAATGATGAAAATTGTTCACTTTCTTGTTTGGTATTAGAAATTAATGAGGAGGGAAGGTCCTAGTTCTGTATGCATTAACGTGTGTGAGGAAGAAGTTCTGCACAGGATGCGAATATTCAACAAAGTACCCAAAAATAAGCAGAGCCCCATTGGGGAGCTGATAGAAATATTTGAGGAATTATTTTAGGGAATAAGGGCATCACTTTAGAATTAGTTTATTTAGGATTTTTGTTCTTAGGTTTTAGGATTTTTGTTTCAAAGGCAGAAAATACTTCGAAGACCAGGAGTAAAAAATTGAAGATTGGAGATTAAGCTTGGAGAATTGTCACACCCCCGCATGAGTTTTTCTTTCTAATTTTCTTATCTTTTAGTTTTTGTGAATTGAGATGTTGGAATCCTCGATTCGTTTTATTTTTATTTCAATTATGTTTTAGTTTTCTTGCTAGAGCTATGATGTAACGTGATTATTATATTTATTCTTATTCAGTGTTTATTTTTCTAAGATTGAATATTCTAAAGTGTTCTTAATGCTTCTAATTAATTGGTCACAATTAAATGATTGGTTAATCTTAGTAGAACTAGAAGGAGAATTATGCGTCGAGTTCATTGTATTGAATACCATAGATTACATGTGAGATAAGAATATACTAAACATGGTTTGTATGGTCGCGACATGAAAATTCATGAAACTTAATGACTTCTTGATTGTTGTAATTCACACAGGAATATAGTGAGTTAGCAATTAAGGAAATTTTTTGTATAATCTGGAAGAGAACATTGAATAAATTATGAATTTTCAATTGTCAACTTGGATAATCAACTGTTTTTTTTAAGGGACTTGGATAATCAACTTGAGTAAGAAAAATAAGGAAATAAATTGGATTAGTTATGGTGAAATTGGTTGCTCTAGTGCTTTAATTATTTACTTATTTTATTTCTATTTATTTTTTCATTATTCTCTATTATTTGGTGTTTCAAATAATTTTAGGGTTAACTAATTTCGGTACTTAATTAAAATTAACGTAATTTTTGTAAGAATGATACTTTACTCTCATTTTATTACTTATTAACGATATTGTGCACTTGTAATTTTCACAATAAGTAGCATATTTCTAATTATAATAGTAACTCACCTCGATGAGGTCACCAATGTTGACGATAAATGCGCCCGGAACGGGTTTCACAGGCACCCATTTGCCATTTTTCTTGACTTGCAAACCTTGGACATCATTCACTTGGACTGCAAGTGACAAGCCATTCACGTCAGAATGTGGACTCAGACCCATTACCTTGTTAGCTTGCATACACGGTGGATAAAGATTTAGTCTCACTCCTTGGCTTCCCTCCTCAAACATACTAGTAAATGTCTCTGCGTCCAGCCCCAGATTCCTTGACATGAACTTTAATAAGCAGATTGTAAGTTTCTGCATTTCCAGCGAGTATTTGTCCAAGTTTTCTCTGAAGATTAGCAAATAATAAAAATAAAAATAAAAAATTAATCGTTACACCGCGAGGAACTCAATGCAAATTTATAGTCTAGGAAAGGGTTGGAGAACTATTCAGTGTATAGATTCACTAGCAGAAATTGTTGATATGTTGACGCTTAAAAAATACCAATTAAAATATTTCACGGCGCTTAAAAGAACATTGTGAAATCGAAAATCTTTTCATGAATGCGTGTGTGAAATTAGGACTGTTTATGGGTTGGGTTGGTGCGGGATAAGACTTTTTTTTCCGCACCAAATGGTGCGGATTGCACATATTTGATCCCAACGATGTTAGAAAAATTTCTCAACCCAATGATGTTTAGATTGGGTTGGGGCGGTGCGAGGTGAGTTGGGTAGTCGGTTTTAGCATTCAAAGAATCAAAGACTCAAAGTGCAATCCAACATTCAAACTTTATCATCAAATAGAAATAATAACTCCAGCATTCAAACAGATAGAAATTCAAAGTTCAATCCAACATCAAACATGAAGCAAAGTAGTCCATCCAACATCAAACATAAAGTAAACATATATTAGTCTACACTCATAAATTAGTTTTAACATAAAGCAAACGTAGAGGCTTAATTCAAATATGAAGAAACTAGAGAGTATAAATGAGCTGCCTACCTACAGTTAGATATTAGAGGAGGCAAGTTAAAGCACGGGTTGGGTTGGGGTGTGCGGGCCATTATAGACTTAACCCACACCCCGCCCCAAAACTTTGGGTCAGACATTGAATGGGCCGAAAAAAAATTTTAATACTAAAAATTGTATTTTTTAAGTTGAGTTGGGGTAAGGTGGGTTGGGCTGCGGATTTTGTGAATTTATGAATAGCCTTATGTGAAACGGGCAAAAAAGGGCTAGGGAGTGATGTCTAGTATCAGGCACCACTCACACGCACGCACGCACACAAAACAGGATCAAACCCACAACCTCCAATGCCAATTTTTGAAAATTGTGTTAACTGATATTAAGAATTTACCTAAAAGAGGTGGGATGAGTAGGCCAAAATCTCACATTTCTTTTGGTAATATGCCGAACATCAAGGAAGAGCCGATCTACCCAGTCAAGCTTTTGCTCTTCAGAGAAAACAAAGGCTTGCCCATAGCCTTCAAAGCCATTTGGCAGCTGTGCATAAGCTTTCTTTTTCTCAAGCGGTAGCTGAAAGAATTCCTCTGTGTCAATCTTCATTTTCTCAACGATTTCCTCTGGAACCCCATGATTTATTAACTGCCTCACCAAATTACCAACATCAATTTGTGTACCATTTGAGTAAGTTTGTAGTGGTGTACAAAGTTTTTATTTTCCCTTATCATTAGATCTATGGACAAAAAATAGAGAACATATTTGACAGTGTGTTAAGCTTCCGATCCGACAAGGTCAGATTCCTACAACAGAAAATGTGAAAATAGCATATTTGATGTTATATTTCTTTAGATCTATTTAAAACGCTCTATTTTTTTTTTTTTGGGTATGATAATTATTAAGCTTTGTGACTTGCAGAAGTACACTTCTAATATTAATAAAGTATTTCAGATAATAATATTATAACACAATTAAATGGAAAAAAAATCAATACATCAATCAATGGTAATTAAATAACAAAATTTGGCATATGCAATATCTTTTGCAAAATTTGATACTAAATATAGCGTATGCAAAAATTTAGCACTAAAATAATGGGATATGCTCCAAATAACACTGTATTGGATATAGCATCGGATATGCTCCTCGACTCTAGCTCAGTCTAAAACAAAGCTTAAATGATGTTATTTCGCCATCAGACTAATGTTTTATTTCCAATAAATGCATGATTTCACAAATCTAAAGTTTAATGAAAACGTAAGAAAGTAAATCGAGACGATATTGATCGATATGATGTGTACGGATTATACCTGAAAGAAGCCCCAGTCTCTACAAGCCGAATGTAGCCTTGCCAATTCATCACGGTGGCCAGAAGAATGCTGATCAAGAAGTTTGGTCATATCAATTACTGGAATTAGAAATGCATTGTCCACAACTTCTACCAGATCATTTTCGGTTTCACGAGGCTGGAGATAATAATGTGGGATTTCCTTCAATTTCTTTGAAGAAAGAGTTTCAACATTGTCGAGTACAACTGGGGCATTAACAGCAGAACCTGATCCATCGCCAATTTCTCTCCTAAGCTCCTCATGAGCCTCCATTTTCTCTAAACCAACAGATGTGAAATCAATGGCCAATTTCAATGGGAAACATATTTGGTTTTGCTTCAACTATTGGTGGCTGCAATTTCCACTAGCTAAATATGGTCTGGCCGCTATTCCATTATAGTTTGAGTGGGGACCCAAGCATGTTTTGCTTGTGGAAATTGCAACGTCAAACACATGCTTGGGTCCCCACTCAAATTTAAGATGCAATGGTACACTTGAGACAATCCACTAGCATCTGAATGTAGAGAGAGACCCACCATGACCTTGTTAGCATTCACATAAGGTGGATAAAAGTTGAGTCTTAATGATTGTCTTCCTTCCTCAAACACACTAGTTAGAGTCTCTGAATTGACTTCAATAGGCAGATTGTGAGTTTCTGCAGTTCCCATGAGTACTTGTCGATGCTTTCTCTGAAGATGTGGAGTGAATGAAAACACCAATCAACACATATTTAAAGAGGTGCGTTTGTTTCAAGAGTTCTGCATGGTTCAAACCATAGTTGTTGGTTCTGCTATAGTATTTTTCTCTCACAAAAATTCTGAATTTCAAAAGTCGGAACCAAAATTGTTAGGGATTTTGTTAGTTGGCAATTTTTTGGAAATGAGTTGTACAAAATTCAAAAACAGGGTCAAGTTCATGATTCATGAAGAATCAGATTTTGTGGCGATTTTAATCTGTTAATTGCTTCGGATTTGGAAAGTTTTTTTAACATGGAAAGTAGAATTGGGCAAGTTTATTTTAGAGACATTTGTGGAGATATTTGCAAAGATATGATTGTTACATGAAATTATGGAGATTCATGCATATTTGGGATATGATCTATTTGAGAAAATAAAAGATAATTTTGGTATGATTGAAATATTTAAATTAGAAGATTTTAGAGATATTATGAGAGATAATTACATATCCTTAGAGTCCAAATTGTATTGGACTTTCCAAAGAAAAAAAAGGCAGATGAATACATTTATATACACACACACACATGTTGGGCATTAACGTGTAAAAAAAAAAAAAGAGAGTGGCCTATGCTTTTAGTCGTGGCTTGTGTGACCTTGAAAAAGAAAATATTGGGTAATCAAATGAGACATTTGGGGTATAATTTTTATAGAAAAAATATTTAAAAAAGTCGGGAGAGTCAACCTTTTAAGTGTTGATTGAAAGATCATCTTTTAAGAGAATGATTAGGAGCTTTAAAAAAAAAAAAAAAAACCCGCAAAATCAGCCGATGAAAAAATGTAAAACTGAAAATGAAATAGAGAATAAAAAGAAGGAGAAAGAGAAAAGAAGAAAAATCTTTTCTAAGCTGGAGCAGACTTTAACGCAGAAGTACTTTTGTTATAAGAAACTTTTAATAACAGCCATGCATAAAAAATATTAATAATTGCTATAAAAAAAAAAAAGAAGAAGCTTCTCGTACGTGTTCCCTTTCTCTCTCTCTCTCTCTCTCTCTCTCTCTCTCTCTCTCTCTCTCAACTTAGTAAATGAAGGCAAAACATGATAAATCAGAAATGATGTGTTATTTCTTATTTGCATGTGGACAATGTCGGATGAGTACGGCTTCTGTACTATTATGGTATGACCACATGAGTTATCTTATCATGGTGGCTTTCAATTCTCATTAGGTTCCACTCGATTTCTTGTTTCCCTGTTTTTCTTTTTTCTTTTTTTTTTCTTATTATTGTTATTTTTTTCTTAAGCGAACGAGGGATTTTTTTTTTTGAATTTTTATAATAGATTCTGAAAAAACTGTTAATTTTTTTTATAAAAAAATACAAAGAATTTCAGAGCAATGCAATACATATCTCTCAAACCAATGGCCTATTTGTTAGAGGGATGAATAGAAACAAAGCCACAAAAATTTTCAAGTGAAGCTTGAGTTAAACTAAACAGGCCCCGTTCACTTCACGGATTCGAGTTTTTAATTCTAGTTGAGATGTGATATTTTCTTAAAGCTTTTTACTGTAACAGAAAAAATTAAATGTGATATTTTCTGAGAGCTTTTTATTGTGTAAATCTAAAATTGAAAACTCGAATCGATGAAATGACACTACAACAATAAAGGCCATTTGCGACAACATTATTTGCAACGACATATGTCGTCGCAATTACTCCCCGTTAAATGAAATAAGCATGTCGTCGCTAATAAGTTCAATGTCGTCGCAAATAGTTTTGGTGCGCAATTTTTAATGGCGCGGATTTTTACCGCCAAAGGGAATCTATTTTTTTCGACGACTTGTCGTCTTATGTTGTCACAAATATCTTATTATTTACAACGACATGTGTCGTCGCAAATAATATCACTCTATTTGCGACGGCATTTTCTCTTTGTCATCGCAAATAAGCTTTAACAGATTTGACCAAGAACTAAACGCGGGGGAAATGATTATTTGCGACGACACTATGTCGTCGCAAATAATTTCCAGCTGTGGGTTATTTGCGATGACATTTTAAATTTATTTGTAACGACAATGTCGTCGCAAATAAGTCTGATCTGATATACCCTAGCTTCTTTCTATTCATTTTCCCCCGATGGTTTCAGTCTCTCTCTCTCCTGCTAAGTCTCTTTCTCTGCCTCTTCTTCCCCTCACCGCCGCCGCTGGCCGTCTTCTCTCTCTCTCTTCCCTTCTCTTTTGTAAAATTTGGTTTTGTTTGGTTACTTACATTGATTCGAAGAATGTTAGGGATTTTTGTTAGCGATTGTTGTTACTTGCCGAGAAAATGAAAGAAGGAAATAGAAAATAGAAAATGTTAGGGATTTTTGTTCGAGTTTAATCATTTTTTATGGTTCGAAGAATGTGAAAATTTAAACTTGCATTGATTAATCAAGAATTGTGTCTATATGTTACTCCTGATGTTAATAAAATGTTAATTTCGGTGTTTGAAAATTATGTTTGATGTTTCAATTTGAAGTAGGCGTTTGATTTTTTGCCTTCGTCGTTGTTTGCCCGGTTCCTCCGACGTAATCCCGCTATTTTCAACCCCCGTTTAGTGGGTTTGAACTTTGTAAGTTTTTTTATATTTATTTAGTTTAAAATTATTGTAGTTTTTAGTTGTATGAATTCGGGATTATGATGACAAAATTTGAATTATGATTTTCTTATATTGTTGAAATTTAGTATATGTTTATGATTCTTGTTTTGGGTGGCACATCTTGCAGCTATGGTGTGCCGAAATCTTTTAAAGTTATTTTTATGCAGGTTTTGATTTTTAGATTATATGAAAAATAAGTCGTTATGCTGCAGAAATTTAGTTAGAAAACGAGAATTTTAATAAGTTCATTAACAAACTTTAATTAATAAATTTTAATTGTGTTAATAAAGAGTAAAATTAAAATTAATTAAACACATTAATAAATTTGTATGTCTGTTGTTGTTTATAGTTGAAATGCTGATTGACAAAAGTTAGATTTGTTTAAAGAACCAATTGTCGGATGAATATTGGAATGGGTTATCTGCTATTATTGAGGTCGCCAAAAATTATGCAACTTCAATTGGCCATATCAGCTGTCCTTGTGTGAAATGTAGAAACCATGAAATGCATCTAGTAGAAACTGTGAGAGTGCATAGACATCGATTTGGTTTTAATCCATTATATAGTACATGGATTCACCATGGTGAAGTAGAAGCGGTTTCAGGTGTCGACCCAATAGTTAATCAACCAGTAGACGAGATGTTTGCAGTCTTAGAAGACGTTGCTGGGATTAATGATGACCATGAAATGTTAGATGAGACGCATGTGGATCTAGAAGATGCACAGTGTGCTGAATTTAATGATCTACTTTCTAAGCTCCAGGTGGGATTGTATCCGGGCTGCACTAAGTATTCATCTTTAAATTTCTTAGTGAAATTGATGCATTTAAAAGTGCTATACAAGTGGCCTAATGAGTGTATGGATGCTCTGTTAAATCTATTGAAAGATGCATTCCCGGATGTGAAGTTACCTTCTTCTCATTATGAGTCGAAGAAGCTCATGAGTAAACTTGGACTGGGTTACGAAACAATTCATGTCTGCAAGTATGATTGTGCTTTGTTTTGGAAGGAGAATGTTAATCTACAAACGTGTCCCGTATGTAAAACATCCCGTTGGAAGAAAAAAAAGACAAAGGGTACTAAACAAGTGCCGTGGAGATCGGTTGAAGCGTCTGTACGATGCTGGTGTTTTTTTATGCAATAATTTGTATAGTTTATACTAAAGTTAACAATGCATTTTAACGATGTGAAACTGTTTTGCAATGACTGGTTTAACATGGACTACAACTATAAGAACGGTATTCTGATGTCCTTTGTTGATAGGGAGGCAACAAAGTGCTACAAGGACTGGAAAAGTTCCATGCACCGCCACTTCAAACGCTATGGTAGAAAAAGTCTCCCGAGTAACATGATGTCATGCCCCCCAAACAGGGTGGGTGACGTGGAGCTCGATTAGGGATTAATAAAGCAGATTCCCAGACCGGGCCCCACACTTAACTGCATTAAAACATAAATGAATTACATAATCCAGGAGCCTCTGGCACACAGGGCTCCACCCCACAGGACATACAGTATCGTACATACATGCTCATGTAATTAATCATTACAACAGACATCAACCATAGTCTAGTAAATCCAAATATTACATAAGTTTACAGAATTCTCAAATTCCTTACATTTGTCCAAGAGGATGTTCACGATCCTCACTTGATTCCAACAGCAGCACAACTCAGCTGCTCCGTAACAAATATCCAGCTACTGTGCACCGCTCCTCGAGTCTCCTGGGAGGGGTTTAACATTTAAAAAACGTGAGCGCCCAGTAGGATATAATTTGAAATATTTAGAATAAATGAGCGCATGAATAAATAATTGAATACATAAATAAAATAAGACATTCAGTCCCGACAGACCTCACATCCCTCAAAGGAAATATAACTGAAAATAACCGTTTTACAGGCTTCAACAAGTAATTAGTACAAATTACTTACCTTACCAAGTGTCTCGCCTACCCGGACCGAGTTTCGGGTTCTTCCCCCTAGGATGCACTCTCCGCATCCTATCTAGGCTTACAGCAATAGACTCTATTACCAGTTCACAAGATCTCTTTGCTTAA
>NW_010364208.1:807131-807459 GCF_000414095.1 Morus notabilis
AAAATCTCAAGGGACAACCACTAGATCCGGGTTCTAGGTACTAAAACAAGTCCAAAGAACCCAAGATCTCCAATTTCTACCCTAGTTTTACTCAAAATCCATCAAAATCCGTTTTGAACCAAAAATAAGTTTTGAAATCCGAAAAACATAGATTCAAGAGAGGTTCTTTCAGTAATCTTACCTCGAATCCTTCTCTTGACGTTGAAAACTCTTTGAAATCACTCTTGGTTCGAATCCGGTTTTGATTTGAGACACAAATGGGAGAGAGAGAGGGAGAGAGAGAGCACGGAAGTGAGAGAGAGAGAGAGAGAGAGAGAGAGAGAGAAAC
>NW_010364208.1:807568-870289 GCF_000414095.1 Morus notabilis
ATAAATTACTGTGAATAATTTAAATACCTTGGAATTATTTAAACTCAATTAATTAAATCAGATTAGGCACACTAATAATCTCAATTACCTTAATTAATCTCAATTAATTCTTCAGGGTGTTACACATGAGGAATCAACTTCATTGGATCGTTGTTGTGATAGGTTCTCCGGCGACAAATTTCAAGTAATTATAGATTTGTTAGAACTTGATGATTTTTTATACATAATTTCAAGTAACTATTACTTATTATAGTTAATCATAAACATAAAATATCAGAGACAAATAAAACTAATTGTAGTAACCAAAAGTATCCAAGCTTACATGGTCGGGTATCATACTCTCAGCATCGCAATAAGAATGTTAGTACTTATTTTTTGACTTCATTATCGTATTTATATGTTTGTGATGATTGTTCTGGGTGGCACATCTTGCAGCTACGGTGTGCCGAAATCTTTTAAAATTGTTTTTTTACAGGTTTTGATTTTTGGATCATATGAAAAAATAAGTCGTTATGCTGCCAAAATTTAGTTAGAATTTAAGAATTTTAACAAATGTAATTTATTTGACAGATCAGTATGGAGACCCAAGAGTCGATGTCTACCATAGACAATTGGGCGGACATACATCGTTGCGGGGCCTCTTGGGTTAATCCCCAAGCGGAACAGACTTTTGTAAGTATTTTTACTTTTCATATTAAATTTTTTTATACTGAAATAGTAGTTTTATAACATGTAAAAATAATTATAATGTCTTATTATATAGAACACCCTGGAGGATGAGAGAAAAACACAGAGAACACAGTCTACTTCAAGCTCGACTAGACCCGCCTTTGACGAGCATGGGGTTTTGGAGCAAGTTCTTGACATGCGTAGAGGATATAAGATATGTGTGGTCCGACACTCTCCCAAAAGCATTACTCTGGGGCTTCTCCTTCATCTGCTGGTTCATACTCGGATGCAACATCATCGGCTCAACCTGACCTACGTGTGAGTCGTTATTTAAAGAAATCGTACTAGGAATAAGTTAAGATTTATGAGAATCAGGTGAAGATGTTAGAATTGGTGGCTAAATTGCAGCCCAACATCCAATTACCTACGATTAATCATCCAAGTCCAGTTGCCCTAGCCGCTCTTCTGCCTCCTTCAGATGATGACAGTCCTGAAGATGATTCAGCTATTGGCAATACTGCAAACTTAGACGATTAGTTCCGTTATATGTACTATTTTATTTTTCACTTTATTTAGACTTTTATATTTTTTTGAACATTATATATGCACTTCATGTAGTATTCATAATATATTTTATAAATTTATTTAGGTTTACTGTTTTTAATATTAATTTATATTTCACTTTTAATGTATCTTAATAATTTATATTTAGTATGCAACATAATAATGTTTAATTAAAATTATTAAAAATTAATTAATTGTCATTTTTTTTAAATTATAAAAAAAATTAATTTCAGTTTTTTACGATGACTTTTTTAGACTTGTCATTGCAAAAAAATAAGATTATTTGCGACGACAATTTGAAATGTCATCGCAAAAAATGATCATATCATGCGAATTTTGCAACGGCGTATAACGACGTCTGTCGTCGCAAATACAGTTGCGACGACACTTTGTCGTCGCAAAAAAAGGTTTTGCGACAAATTATTTGTGACGACGTGTCATCGTAAAACCGTTAGTTACGACGACATGCGGGTTTTTGCGACGACAAAAAGTCGTCACAAAAACCCCTTTTTCTTGTAGTGTGAACGAGGCCTTATGTAATAAAATATAATTACAAGTAAAAATTAAGTGGGTAAATAAAATAATTTTGAATACCTTGCATAAAATTTAGAATCAAAAAATTTTAGAGGGACAAAGTAATAAATTTTACATAGGGTATAAATGAAAACTTTTAAAACAATTAATATAAAACTTAGAAATAAAAAAAATTAGGGGGATTAAACAAGAAAATATGGGGTAAAATTATAACTTTAAAGATAAATAGTCAGCAGCCCCCCTCAGCCTTAGCTAGCTCCGTTCTTGGGGATGAACTCCGCTTCAAAGTTCTGCTACAAGCTTTTCTCTTATAAAAATTTGAATTTTAAAAAATTCTATTATAGTGTTTTTTTCACAAAAATTTTAAAAATTTAAATTTTTAAATTTAATAATTTAATTTGAATCTATAAACTAAACAAGTCTCAAATTTAAATTCTAAGTTAGTGGTGTCGTTATATAAACTTGATGGAGAATTCTCCAGTGGGCTATATCAGTATATGATAGTTTTTAAAGGTGAGATTTTCTATCGCTTATTACTAAAAAAAAGATTTTCTGTTGAGTCTATTAAATTATAAGTAATGTTAAAATACCAATTCATATTTCAATTGTTATGTATTAATTGATATGACATTTGAGTTGTCATTTTTTTTATTAGTCAATGTAATCTCTTTTGTTAATTAGCATGATAATGTTTTAAATACCCACTAATATAAACATGACAACTCATACGTCAAATTAATTATATACAAGACTTAAAAATTTAAGTTGGTGTTCCTAATATTATTCTTAAATTATTATACTTTTTAAATGTAATATGATTTATTAAAAAAAGTTGATATAATTTTTTTAATGCACTATATATATATATTGAACTTAATGCCAAGTAACATTTATATTATTATCATATTGTACCTAGGACGGCCCGTATATTGAACTTGATATAATTTTTTCAATGTAATATATCGTGTTGCGTCACGTAATTAAAATTTGGGAGAAAGAGAGAAATAGACCAAGACATAAGATGAATTAAAATTAATAGGTCAATAGTTTACATAAGTTAATAAATAGGCTAAATTATTGTTTTCGTCCATAACTAGTCTGGTTATGAACCATAACTTGACAAGTTATTGTCCATAATTGTTTATAACTTATTTGACTATGAACCATAACTTGACAAGTTTATCCATAACTTATCTGGTTATGAACCATAACTTGATAAATTATGAACTATTAATTTTTATAACTAAAAACTGGCCTATATACTTTCTTAACTTTTCATATTGGCCTATTTTTTACTATTTCTCTTAAAATTTTGAGCCCAACACAGCCCACTAACTCATATTGTACCTAGCACGGCCCATGTATAACACCGTGTCATGTCATACTTGGCTCGTAAATTAATTTATGGTCCGTTTAGTTCGTTGATTCGAGTTTTTAATTCGAGTTGAGATGTGACTTTATGTAAGAGCTTTTTACTGTAACAAAAAAATTAGATGTAACTGTTTATAAGAACTTTTTACTATAACAAAACTTGACTTCTAAACTCAAATCGGTGAAATGAACAGGTCTTACAAATGAGTTCATGGGCGCAGGTGATTGAAACAGACTCCTCTGTCGCAGCCAGCTGTATACAGTCCCTATATGTTCTTGCAGAAGTGGGAGCTGTGGTGGATTACACCAGAAATATGATGACTGAGGCTGGCGGTGGTAATTGCTGCTCAATGTCGCGAGAGTGTAATAGAGCTGCCCACACGCTAGCGCAATTTGCTCTTTCTTTAGACTATGATCGTTATTGGTTAGAGGAAGTTCCTGATTGTACTGTGGATGTTATAAATGCCGATCTGGCTTAATGCAATACATTTCACTTTCAAAAAAAAAAAAAAAATACAAATGAGTTCCAAAATTTTACAAAGCAAGAGCAATTATATATTGTGCTTGACAATTGAGCTGTTGAAATATTTTAGTACTTAATTCCTGCAAAACACAACCAAGTCTTAGACAAATTTCAACCTCTTTTTGATCCAAATTCTTCCAACTTAACCCGAGAGAAGCACAAATACAGAATTTAGTTAGAGAAAGTGTAGAACTCAAAGATCTAAGGTAAAACACGAAAGAGAACAGTGAAACACACTCTCGGCTAAGCACATCTTAGAGTTAACAGTACTCATTCTGCCTCTTAGGTGCTTACAAACCTACAGTTTCTTCTGATTTGTCCTTGGTCTCCTGTGAGGACATTGATGTTTCCCATCTTGACCATTGACTTTGCAAATGAAGCAAAGAAAAGTTCCTCATCAGAGGCATATGCCCAAACCTGCTTTAGGATCTCCCCTTCGTGATCCTGGGTGACAAGAACGGTGTCGGATCCTAGCAAGCCCTTTCCTTCCAGAATGTTGAGGAAGTAATGGTTGTCGAATTTGGCCGGAGTCAGGTGATCAAGAGGGGCCAACTTGTGATCTTTACCGGATTCCGGGCACATGGACCGGAGCATTCTTCGAAAGGTGGTGTATCTCTTGTACTTGTCATTATGTTCTCTGGAGTATTTAAAATCGTCATATATCCTCTGCCTGAAACTTAAACATCTTGCCTTCCCCATTGTGTGGCTCCCTGCTCATGATGACATTAAAATTAATCTTTGTTCAATGGCTGATATTGCATGTGTGACGATCATCTCATGATCAAATAAAATAAAGAAATAATTATTTCCGCATTGTTTTTTTTTTTTTTTTTTGTCTGATTCTAAAGGCAGATAATCTCAAGCTTTACAGTAATCAACTTGTTTTGGAGAAGCTAGGAAATAATTCTTTAAAAGTAATCGTATTGTTTCAAAAGAAAAAAAAATGTATAAAAATAAGTCTATTGTCATGTTTCATTCTATGAGGATACAAATTAAAATAAAGCAATTTCTTAATTTCAAGCCTTTTCACATTGGTACCCTTGAAATGCACTGGTGATGCATAAATAAACAGCACTGCAATATTGAATTCTCATCTTGGAAATGATGAATTTACCTGATAAAGCAACCAAATCTCCCACATCAAGTCCATGTTGTTCAAAGTTGGCAATGAGAGTCTCAAGAGATGAATTGGGTGCAGGAATCAACTGATTGGCTCCGCTTAAGCTTGCTTCAAGTGAGTCTCTCCTCCCTAACAAAACTTCCCATCTAGGCCCTCCTCTCTATAAAGACAAAATAAATAAATAAAAAAATGCGCCCGTGTGGGATATCATAGGATCATTGATTATAACCGTAAGATTTAAATCGGACAATGCATATTCTATAAGGGTTGGATAATCCACTTAATAAGTATTATTTTATTTAAATCGTAGGGTAAATGACCCCTATAGGCACGGGGATGGCCACCATAGAATCTCCGAAAACACTCTGAAGTCATCAATTATTGAGGCCTCGTTCATTTTACCGATTTGAGTTTTCAGTTTTAGGTTTTTACAGTAAAAAAACTCTGAAAATGTCACATCTAACTTTTTTTGCTACAGTGAAAAGCTTTCAGAAAATGTCATATCTCAGCTCGAATTGAAAACTCGAATCCGCAAAGTGAACGAGGCCTGAATGCATTTACCCACATCGAAAGTGGATGAGAATGTGAAGTGGTTTATATACATAGAATAGCCCAAGACCTAATAGGTTAATCTTTTTGGTCAAGTCGAGCTCCTGAAGTGTGTTGGGTCAGTTTCGCATGTGGTGTTTCATCAACAAGTGGTATCAGAACCGATGGTTTGTATGGGTCAAGCTAGGATTGTTTTATTTAAATCGTAGGGTAAATGGCCCCTATAGGCACGGGGATGCCCACCATAGAATCTCCAAAAACACTATGAAGTCAGCAATTATTGAATGCATTTACTGGAACAAAAGCCTTGATACAACTAACTAATCCAATTGTTTACAAGCTATGTTAACTCCGAGCTAGGATTGTTTGCATCATAGTTCTTCATGAAGATTTCAGTACTAATACTTTCCAGTGATGCAAACTTGAAATGTTTTTGTACCTCTCCAAGAAATTGTTCAACTGATATTCCTCATGTTGAGAAAAGTGCATATGTGTGCTGTCCCACATAGAAAGTGGATGAGAATGTAAAGTGATTTATATACATAGAAGGACCCAAGACCTAATAGGTTAATCTTTTGGGTCAAGTTGAACTCCTGAAGTGTGTTGGGTCAGTTTCGCATGTGGTGTCTCCCCAACAAGTAGTATCAGAGCCGATGGTTCATATGGGTCAAGCGATCACACTCGGTTGCAGTTCCCACGTTGCCTCCCATGGAGAGTTGGTGTTCCCGCAGGTGCGCGGATGGTGGAACATTTGGTGCATGGTTTCGGCTCTCTTTCCCATGCTTGAGTTGTCTCCCGTTTGTAGTGTGATGCTTGAATGTGCTGGCTACTTGAAACTTTAATTCGAGGGGGAGCTCGGTGAACACACACATGAGGGGGTGATTGTTGAGAAAAATACACGTGTGTGCTGTCCCACATGGAAAGTGGGTGAGAATGTGAAGTGATTTATATACATAGAAGGACCCAAGACCTAATAGGTTAATCTTTTGGGTCAAGTTGGGCTCCTGAAATGTGTTGGGCCAGTTTCGTATGTGGTATCTCCCCAACAAGTGGTATCAGAGCCGATGGTTCGTATGGATCAAGCGATCACACTAGGTTACGGTTTCCACGTTGCCTCCCGTGGAGAGTTGGTGTTCCCGAAGGTGCGCGGATGGTGGAGCATTTGGTGGACTCGCATGGTTTTGGCTCTCTTTCCCATGCTTGAGTCGGCTCCCATTTGGAGTGTGATGCTTGGATGTGCCGGCTACTTGAAACTTTAATTTGAAGGGGAGCTCAGTGAACACACACATGAGGGGGGATTGTTGAGAAAAGTGCATGTGTGTTGTCCCACATGGAAAGTTGATGAGAATGTGAAGTGATTTATATACGTAGAAGGACTCAAGACCTAATAGGTTAATTTTTTGGGTCAAGTTGCGCTCATAAAGTGTGTTGGGTCAGTTTCACATGTGGTGTACTCCCAACACCTCAGTACTAAATTATGGTAAAACAATTATACATAAACAATTAAACATAACCCCAACATTTCATTAACTTCTTTATCATAAGCACGCTATTACATGAGAGAGAGAGAGAGAGAGAGAGAGAGAGAGAGAGAGAGAGAGAGAGAGAGAGAGAGAGAGTGTACCAGCTCCACAGCATCACGAGCAGCAATGGCTAGAATATCAGCGCATGAAACTTTATAAGGGCATGACTCTTCCAAGTAGTACTTGATCTCATCAATGACCTCATATCCTCTCAGTGAATTCAAGTTAGGACCAGCCTGTTTTTCACTCACTATACCTTCAGAGCTATCTAAAAGAACTGATGCATCGCATCCCTGTGTATCTCCAAACAAAAGAAAATAATAATAATAATAATAATAATATAAAACAATTAGCTATAGATCCAAATATCCAAGATAAAAGGTGTGAAACAAATATCATGATCATACCCTTTTTCCCTTTTCCCAATAAGAAATAGACTATCATAAATGTGACATGTTTTCGAGAGTCATTTTAAGTAGCATAAAAAGAGTACTTCTGATCCATCATATTTATGTAGCATTTTTATTTCGATATGATTCTAAATGACAACTTATGCCCCTTAAAGAAAGCACCATCTTGAAGGGTTCATAAAAGTTTTTAAGTATAAATATTGACATTGCAGCTTATTTACTGTAAAAGTATAAATGTAGAGAATGAGAGAGAAAGAACCATGACAAAGCAATCATGAAAATGCAAGCGGAGGAGAGAAGCAGCCATTCTAGGGTCTCTGACCAATGCAATCGCAACGTGACGCCTCACGATGTTTTCCGCCAACGGACAAGTCTCTTTGTAATAGTCAAACACGAGAGGCACATCCTCACTCAAAGTTTCAGTGCAACGCAAAACCAAGGCTAAAAATGCAATGATCAAGAATATCGCATTGAAATACCCCATTATAGGAAAATAGAAAGAATGGTTCTCAACACATGAATGTTGTAATCACATATTCCCTTCTTTGCTATATAGCTAATTATAGTCAGACAAATATGGCCGTTCCACTCTTGGTGTGTTATGTTTCTTTCTCATTTTTCAAAACAACTTGTGATCCATAAAGAAATTCCCTAATAGTGTCCTTATATATCAAGTTTGGTGGCTTGGTGCAACCAAAAATACCTAATGGCTCACGTTTCTATTTCATTTTTATAATTGGTAGCCAATAGATCTTACCTTCCTTCAGAAAGGGGGAAAAGAAATCTTACCTGCTCTCAGTCCAAATTGGAATATACACAACACAAATATATATATATATATATATATATATATATAATATTATTCAGGGTGTTGGATCCGAATTCTAAACTACAACATTAAGGTGAGTCATTGGTGTGGACTTACCATTAGTTAAGCCAATCACCAAATTAGGATTTTTTGAGTCATAATAAATTTGCAAAGATATTGAAAACCATATATGTAGCCGTGTGAGATCTATTTAACTTTTTACTTAAATAAAATAAAATAAATAAAAGCTTTGAGTGACGGGATTTGAATTCTTCACCATATATAATGGAGTCGGTGTTAGAATTACCCCTAAGTTAGGCCTACTACCATGTCTAATTTCATACTTTGTCACGCAGTTCCAATTAGATTTGAAGTTAGCACTAAATATCCAGAATGGCCACAAACCATGATAGTAGTAGCATCATTTTTTTTTCTGCCCCGTTTTCTGTGGTTTTCGTTTTTATAGTTGACGGGATTTTTTATGTCTTTGTCGAAGCTTTAGAGGTTATGTCGTTTTTCCGATTTAGTGGTTTTGTTGTTCTAGTAGTTTTTCATGTTGTTGTAACGTTGTTTTGCTTCTCAAATTAGGAGCCGTCTTAAAGAGAAAAAAAAAAAAGTGTTTTTTAATCCAATTTTTGGTCATCGTCCTTTACAAATGCTTGTCGTTTTTACATTCCTAAGTCAGTTTTCAAATTATTTTTGGTCGTTCATCGTCGTCCTTTACTGATACTTGTCGTTTTTAGATTCCTAAATCGATTTTCAAATTATTTTTTGTCGTTCTACTTTTCGTCTCAAGGTTGTTGTCTTCTATTTCTTTGTCATCCACAAATTTCATTGTAGTTTGTAAAGTTAATGCTGTTTTCCAAAAGATTTGTCCTTTTGATTTTTTATGTGTTTATTCATGTTCCGTCGTTTTTCTTCTTTTCTGTCATTTTTTCAGTAATTGGTGTTCAATGTTCATTGTGGCTTTAAGTTTGCTTTTTTATTCATGTTACTGTCTTTTCGAATTCACGTAGTTTTTGTTGTCACTTCTAATTTCTTGACATTTTCATGTAGTTGTCATTTTTATATCATTGACGTTTTAATATTTCATTTGTATGATGTTTGTTGTCGTTTGTCTTTTCATTTTAAGTAGTCGTCTTCAATCTATTATTTTTCTTTTGATGGAATTATCAATCTATTATAGTATTTAAATTTTTTAAGTTAAAGTTTATATCGTTTTTAGGTATTTTGATTTCTCTTTTAATAGAAATAAAGGAAATAGTAGAAAATAGGCCAATATGAAAAACTTAAGAAAGTATATAGGCCAATTTCTAGTTATAGAAATTAATAGGCCATAACTTGTCAAGTTATGGTTCATAATCAGATAAGTTATGAATAAACTTGTCAAGTTATGGTTCATAGCCAGACAAGTTATGGACAATTATGAATAATAACTTGTCAAGTTATAATTCATAACCAGACTAGTTACGGACGAAAACAGTAATTTGGCCTATTTATTAACTTATGTAAACTATTGGCCTATTAATTTTAATTCATCTCAAGTCTTGACCTATTTTTCTATTTTTCCCCAGAAATAAAACTAACTTTGGTTGTCATTTAACATGGTTTTTAGCGGGGTGGAAAATAATTTTATAATGCATCTAATTTAAGAAATTAAGTTCTTTTTTAGTTCAACAATACTTGTTTTGTGAGATGGAATAGTTACAGTTCCGGTGTCACCAAAAAAAAAAAAAAAAAAAAAAAAAAAAAAAAAAAAAAAAAAAAAAAAAAAAAAAAAAAAAAAAAAAAAAAAACTCAGATCAATGATCAAGAATAACCCATCTACCCATATATTTCTGTAATATATATCAATTCCAGTTTCAACGATGGATTTAGAGAGGATTATCTTATTCGCTAACTCATTTATTCATAGAAGCCCGCTTTTAAAGGGGAGTGTAAAATATGATCTAATCGAGCTTATGTATGACTTTTTACATGTCGTGAAATAACAGGGTAAGGATTTTAGGGATCCCCAACCATATTCCAGTTATTCTTCCCATCTAATTATATTTTAACTTTGAATTAGATACATTACATATATAATATTGAGTATAAGGTTAAACTATATAATGCGTGAAAAAAAAAATAAAAAAATAAAAACTATTGTTTCTTTTAACTCGAAGTCAAATGCGTGTGATTTTTATTTTTGTTTTCTTTTTAAAGTTTTGAAAAGAAAACTAGATGAAAAGATGAAGAGGGCCTATAAAACACTGTTGACAAGTCTTGAAGTCACTAGAGGCAAGAATTCATAGCAGTAATGCCATTTTTAGTGTGATATCAAACAAATAGTTCTAGCACACTGCCAGACACATTGACAGTGTCCCTATCTTATGACTAATCATACTGGTCTCACATGGATGGACCAATACTGGTATGATGAATGGTTTAGATATAATTGGTGGGGTCAGGTTAGTATGAGCCTAACATATGAAAAAAGGAAAAATATTCCACTTTGCTTAGTAGTTGGACCAACTTCTAAAAATCTGAACCCACCAAAGTTAAATTTGCAACTTTCTTTCCTTTCTTTTTTTTTTTTTTCCCCTAGACAAAAGAGATATATTGTTGTTTTGCTGTCTGATTCAGAAAAAATACAAGATACAACTCTAAATTAGTACCCCACCAAACAAAAATTCCCAAAAAAAAAAAAAAAAAAAAAAAGAGAGAGAAAAAAGAAACATGTTATTACATAGGAACCAATAATGGATGTACCTAAATCCAAAACCACTATAACCCAATTAAGAACACAACTACTTTTAGCTCTCTGTATTAAAATAGAACTTTTTGGCTTCCTATATACATTCACACCTTATTCTCATTGACAAAATCCTTGTACAGTTATAGTATAACTCACACAGTCAGGTTCAGAAACTGATTCTTATCCTAGCTCTAATCTGCGTGCTGGTCTTGTGGCCATGGTACCTGATGGGCAGCATCTTGAAATGCATTGTCCAGAAAACATACCAGTCCTCCAACTTTTGTCAGTGTAATTCCCGACGAACCTGCTTCAGAACGAAATCCGCGTTACAAGAAGAGCAAGCTCCGTGTTCGAGTTATAAATCTGCAGATGTATTTCTTAAGCAGAACCACCGTGAACTGAATGTCACACCAACCCCAAACAATAAATACCATTGGCATGGTTTTGGAAGAAAAAGTAACTAGCAAAAACACTGAAGATGAGTACTATAATTGTTCATAAGTTTGGGCTCCAAAATTTCTTCAACTACAAGCTATCATTTTTTCCATTGTGTTCAGAGAAGGTATATGACAAAGTAGATTACCCTAGGCTAAGACTATTCTGGCCCATCAATCAGAAACTTTTACAAACTTGGCAGTAAAAACATGCATTTGTTCTTAGTGGAAGCTATTTCGTTAAACTAAACTATGATTTCAATTGCCAAAAAAAGAAATGAAAGAGAGAACTCATGAGGATAGTTACCTGGTCTCTTCTAATATTCGGAGTCCATGTCTTCATCTGGGAAAATCTCGGGATGTACGGCTGCAGTATTGACATTGAGAGCCCTTTGTAGCTTCCTATGATCCAAGACTTCAACTTCAACCAGGAAGTCCGAACTGACCGGCCGATGATCTGAGAGCCTCAATTCCGTCCGTCTATAGGAAAGTTGTTTTATACCTTTTCCAAGCCATAGTATCCTGTCACACCTATAATTGCATACCAAGCATCCAACAATGCATGGTCATAAATGTTTGTAATTCTGATTCCAAGACAAGTTAAGTGAAGCAGTAATAGAAATATGAAGCTACTTAAGTGTAAAGAATATCAAATATGTAGCTTTCTTCCCAAGCAATCAATTACGAGTACCAGAAAATAGTACTCACCAGGCTGGAGACCTCTTCTTCTCTCCCTCTTTCGGGTTCTCGCCAACATATCTATCAGAGTTGATTTCATACTTGTAGGTGGGTGGAAAGTCAATGAGCCCCTCTTTCCATCCCTCAAATACATGCCCACTGCGAAGTTCCTTGCTTAGCTGTGCCACATTAGGTGAACACATTAAGAAAAAATTCCACCATGGCAAGAAAGAAGGTTATGTTATTTCTTTTTATCTTGGCATCTTTCGGGGTGAAACTTTTAGAGAAAAATGGAGAATATCCAAATACTATATGTCTAAGCGAACTTCAAAAAAACAAAAATCTAGTCCTGATAATAATCCAATCAACATTCAATCAATCTTAGTTTTCAATGTCTCATTAAGGGAAAAGAGAGGAGAATTCTTTGGTAGGGTATGAAAAAATACTCTGTCGGTAGGACAGTTATTTTAACCGTTATATTTTCATCAATTGCTGTTAAAAGGACATACTTTTCTTAATCTGATATGATTTTAATGTGATTTGACAGTTTGCATCAAGTTCTGTTAAAAGGAGAATTCGTTGGTAGGGTGTTTAAATTTTCTTCTTTCAGACCGCAATAATGCCTCAAGATTTGTAGCATTTTCTATCTGGTACTAAACTTTGTAAGGTTCTGTTCCCTGCTAGCTAAATGATATTTCTACTATGAGATGCATTAAATCTAGATCACAGTACTAATGTCAAATGGGGATCCAAAATTGTCCAAAATGGTGTTTGACTGTTTGTCATTCGTATTTTGAGACAGATTTCCCCAGGTTAGTTGACATATTAAAATGAATTCAAGGGGAAAAGAATTTCATAGTAATAAGGAAAAAGCAAACAGATTGGACTAGAAGACATGGTTGTTCAAAATCAGAACTTAGTGTCTCACCTGATCATTCTTTATAAGTTCATCCCATCGTTTCAGAGAAATGAGCTTCCTTACATCTTCGTCCAACATATTGAGGCGATAATTTAAGTCTCCAAACCAGAATATTTGACTGTTTAGGAGAACACCCCATCAGATTTCATCTTAAGGAAAAGAAAGAAACAATTAAGAGAGAAGTTCAACTGTAAAATCACCAAAGTGAGCAGCTAGATGGGATCAATTTGGTAAACTTTTAGAGACACCTAATTTAACACCAAAATAAAGTGGGCAACACTATTTTTCATAAGCAAAGTAAAATTTTAATGCACATCTAATGCTTACTCGTGTGATGGAATTGTTTGTGGTTGATCACATACAACCGATGAGAAACGGGTACGTCGTATAATTTCATACACATCTGAGTTACGCTTCTGTTCGGCCCGCTCCTTCTGACCAGAGGTCAAATGTGAACAAACAAAGCACAACCGTGATTGAAAAAGAGACATGCTTACCGAAACGGATCCCTACATCATCAACCATAAAATATTATGATTGCAAATAAACACAAGGCCAGCATGTCAAACAATAGATCAGTTTTAACTGTATTATCATATGTCATTTCCTAAATAACTGCTAACTAGACCCTGCCAAAAATATAGCAGAACATCCCATGTTGGCATTGAGTTTCAACTTTCTTACGACTTCCTTGGGGAAGCAACATTTTTTGTCACAAAAGGAGCATTTCTATCATGGAAAAAGAAAGGAGGTACCTTGTTTCCCATGTAGCCCATTAGGCCAATGCCAACAGGAAAAACTTTCAAATTGTTTATGTGCCTCCTCAACCTCTTACGCACCCAGACCGAGACATATATCCCTACCATCTGCTTGCTGACAATCCTCACGTATCTAGGACGCGACTTCACAGTCTTGATAAATTCGTTAGCAAATTGGTCATCTGGAATTTCATCAAAAGTGTCGTCTTCTTCTTCTCCCTCAGAGGGAATGTTGGACACGTCTGGTAGGGGGTCAAGAACTCCGGGGTCCTCCTGTTTCTTCATCCACATCAAGCCAAGGTTTCCAGAGCTGTGATGTGATCTTTTCAACCCACTAGCATTATTTAGTGGAAGAGTGAACATAGGAGGATTGTCCAAAGAATTAAAGCCAATTCTTGCACAACTGCTCAGTACTCTCCGCAGCTTCGAGTTGGAGGAGATAACTTGAGGGGTTGCATCTAGTGAATGTTCGGGCCAGTCTAATCTACTATCACAATCAATCCCGTATATTCGCTTCAACCGCAAGTTCTTCCCATTACCAACTGCCCTTTTAATTTCTTCTCCTTCCAAGCCAAACCCATCATCATATTCATTGGTCACTAAATCTAATGGATGTGCATCAATCTCATCTGCAAGTACATCAGCAACTGAAGATGTCCTCATTACAGGAGATGGAGGGGCGCTAAAACTTTTGTGTATAATACCAGGTTCCGAGGATTTGTTCAGCGTTTTTCTAATGATTGCCTCCCACTTTGGAATCGGTTTGCTATCTTCAGCTCCCAGCACATTCCCAGCATTCAAAGGAACTACTTCTTGGAATCTGTAAAAGGCAGATAGATTAATCATATCATCAATAAAAATCTTTCACAGTGAATATATCAATTGACACAAGAATATTGACTATTTAGAGATTCACTGGGGCAAATTCGGAGCACAAGAGGGTCTTCCCTTGTGATAAACATTTTGACATAAGTCCTTAAAAAGATGAGGCAAATTGATTATATAGTAAATAAAATTCATCCATGATCTTATGTATTGTAATACTTTCAAAGCCTCACTATCAAAGGGGAACAAAACAATGATCCTACAAGCAGCATATTACAAATCCGTGCATGTTTCTTTTAATTAGAAGGAAGTGCTCACCCAATAATGTAAATATCTGCTGGTTCTTCAGTGCAAAGCCAATCTTCGATATCAAGATCTTCTCCTGGAATTCTTCCTGCAACATTCCAACTGCCAATTGTCACCCTACAGAGAACCAAGTGCCCCAAATTCATTCCAGTAAGAACCACGTTAGCAGCACTTTCAGGAATCATCGCAAGCATAAATAGCTAAGAGCCAAACCTCAGATCCTTTGTGTTTATATACTGGACACGCAGGGTTTCCGACTTTCCTCTCCTGTGCCTTGACTGATATCCCTTAGAGACTGTATCTGAACAAACAAATATCAAAATCATGGATGTTTTTCTAAATATTTTAAGGATTCTAAAGAAAATATAGAAAGCTGAATCATATAATATATGTGTGTGTGTGACGGAAATATACCCAGTCAATTTTAAAAGTAAGTAGATTGTTAGGAAAATAGTAATAGCAAAATGGAAATTCTTAAAAATTGAAAATCCAAAAGAAGCAAAACCACGAAATCATTGCAGCAAAGACTAATAACAAACAAAGGCAGAATTCGATGCACAAGCTTCCGGCCATGACAAAGAAGAGATTAGATGCACATCACAGAACATGAATTTCAGAACAACAAAAGAATTTCATTCCTAACAGAATTCGAACATATCAAGTGTATTGCCTGAAGGTTGACTTGACACAGTTTGGTTCCTTTGCATCCTACTGGCATGACCCTCAAAGTCGTGCATTCTCGCATCTTTTAGAGAGCAAGCTGAAAGAGAGACACGGAAATGATATCAAGCTTAAAAAGCATAAGCAAGACTACTAATACATGTGCTTAACTGCTTAGAACATACCATCATCTTCGCTTTCGGTTTCAGTGTCAACCTCATCCTCACTAAATTCATACACCTTAGGCTGTATATTTAACCATTTTTTCATCACAAGGGAAGGCCAAAAAGCCTGCCATGAAATGCAGAAAACCAAACAAAACATCAAGAACTATAAAAATCTGGTCTCTTACGAAAAGAAGATGAAAAATAAGAACAACCGGATAATAAAACGCATACCTCCGAGCGCTTTCCTCTATTGGTTTTCATCACTGCCTCGAGATCAAAATTTTTTTGTTGAATCCCAGATGCACTATTTATATGCAAAGACCATGAAAGCACAGGTTCTTAAATATTGAAGCAGCTTTAGCCATCACATTATCAACTGTTAATTATTATAAATTTTTTTTTTTCGAAAAAACATATAGAGATTTCTTTCAGGACCATTACAAAAATTAGGTGCTAATCTTACGAGTGAGAGCTTATTTGTATGACTAAATAAACGGGACAACAAAAGTATGGACGTAATGAACAGACATCCACAACCTCAACTTGAAGGGGTAGACCAAAAAAAAAAAAAAGAAGAAGAAGAAGGAAGAGGAATAATCAATGGTCCTCCCCACCCACGTAGCCGCTTTCAGATACATAACAAACCGCATGGTATAATAGAAAATTCACTAAAACGGATAAAAACAAAGCAAAACAGAACAAGAACCACCTCCCTAAAAAAAAAAAAAAATGTCATTTTCAAAGATAACAAATCATGTATTAAAGTTTTAATCAAGTTGATGCTACAGCCATTTTGATAAGGCATTGACAGGTAGTGACTAGTGAGAACTGGGATTTAGAAAACAGATTTAATTTAAAAAAAGACACAAGTACAATAATTGCCAACAATTAATACACAAAACGGCTATTTGCACAACTAAGGAATAGGAAAATCAAACTGGGTTTCATAGTTATGTAAAATGCTGTCTTTTGTTTTTACCTGTTTTCCGAATCAGAGTGACCCAAGTATTATTATTGACTATTCTCCACCACAAATCAGCCCAAAAATAAATAAATCAATACCTGATTAAGACAAGCACCCAAGATTTATCATATTAAGCAACAATAAATAAAAACCAATAATTGATGACCATATATAAATACATTCATATGTGTGTGTGTGCGTGTGTGTGTGTGTGTGTGTGTGTGTGTGTGTCTATGTATATATGATTTTTGCCATTGAATCACAGCCAAGATATGAAGTGACCCTACCATTAGAAAAATAAATAAACAAAAAAAAAGGGTTGAAATATTAAAATCCAAGTAAGGAAAAAGAAGGATTGAGGCAGAAATACTGAACATTGGGTCAAATGGGCGATATTCAAGGGACCACAGAAATGGACTCATCGCACTATATGTGAATGGCATTGGCTGTTCTGAGTTTTCAACTTTCACAACCAAAAAGGAAAAAGGAAAATCAAAACCCATCTATCTTTTGGCTGGAAAAATGTGAAACTGAAAATGAAAGAGAGAATCAAAAGGAGGAGAAAGAGAAAAGAAGAAAAATCTTTGCTAAGCTGGAGCAGACTTTAACGCAGAAGTACTTTTGTTATAAGAAACTTTTAATAACAGCCATGCATATAAAATATTAATAATTGCTATTAAAAAAAAAAAGAAGCTTCTCGTACGTGTTCTCTCTCTCTCTCTCTCTCTCTCTCTCTCTCTCTCTCTCTCTCTCTCTCTCTCTCTCTCTCTCTCTCTCTCAACTTAGTAAATGAAGGCAAAACATGATGAATCAGAAATGATGTGTTATTTCTTATTTGCATGTGGACAATGTCGGGTGAGTACGGCTTCTGTACTATTATGGTATGACCACATGAGTTATCTTATCATGGTGGCTTTCAATTCTCATTAGGTTCCACTCCATTTCTTGTTTCCCTGTTTTTCTTTTTTTTTTTCCTTATTATTGTTATTTTTTTCTTAAGCGAACGAGGGATTTTTTTTTTTTTTTGAATTTTTATAATAGATTCTGAAAAAACTGTTTAATTTTTTTATAAAAAAATTCAAAGAATTTCAGAGCAATGCAATGCATATCTCTCAAACCAATGGCCTATTTGGTAGAGGGATGAATAGAAACAAAGCCAGAAAAATTTTCAAGTGAAGCTTGAGTTAAACTAAACTTTTAAATTAAATTAAGTATGTAATAAAATATAATCACAAGTAAAAATTAAGTGGGTAAATGAAATAATTTTGAATACCTTGCATAAAATTTAGAATCAAAAAATTTTAGAGGGACAAAGTAATAAATTTTACATAGGGTATAAATGAAAACTTTTAAAACAATTAATATAAAACTTAGAAATAAAAAAAATAGGGGGGATTATACAAGAAAATATGGGGTAAAATTATAACTTTAAAGATAAATATAAAAGGAGCTAGATGACTTAAGGGACCGTGCAACTCCCCTCAGCCTTAGCTAGCTCCGTTCTTAGAGATGAATCCCACTTCAAAGTTCTGCTAAAAGCGTTTCTTTTATAAAAATTTGAATTTTAAACAAATTTATTACAGTATTTTTTCTCACAAAAAATTTAAAAATTTAAATTTTTAAGTTAAATAATTTAATTTGAATCTATAAACTAAACAAGTCCCAAATTTAAATTCTAAATTAGTGGTGTTGTTATATAAACTTGATGGAGAATTCTCCAGTAGGCTATATCAGTATATGACAGTATTTAAAGGTGAGATTTTCTATCGCTTATTATTAAAAAAAAAAAAAGATTTTCTATTGAGTCTATTAAATTATAAGTAATGTTAAAATACGAATTTAAATATCAATTTTTATGTACTAACTGATATGACATTTAAATTGTCATTTTTTTATTGGTCAATGCAATCTCTTTTATTAATTAGCATGGCAATATTTTAAATACCCACTAATATAAACATGACAACTCATACGCCATATTAATTACATACAAGAGTTAAAATTTTGAGTTGGTGTTTCTAGTATTATTCTTAAATTATTATACTTTTTAAATGTAATATGATTTATTAAAAAAAAGTTGATATAATTTTTTCAATGCACTATATATATATATATATATATATTGAACTTAATACCAATTAACATTTATATTATTGAAATGGCATAGTAAAACAATGTCTTTTTATTACATCAGTTAAAATATAAAGTCGCACAAATTTATATTTGAGTAATATAAATATAAAGATAGTAAAAAACATATAGTATACATAATTTTCTCATAAAATAAACGATAATACTGTATAAACCAGATAGAGAATAAATCACAATTTGGGTTATTCTTAATTTTTTTTTTTTAAAAATCACAACTTGGGTGGTCCGCTATGTTTTTTTGGCTCGGGGTGAGAATTTTTTATTTTTTTTATTTTTTTATTTTTTTAGACTTCTACATTGCTGGCGTTTGATTTTTGATTGAATAGTGTTTTTTTTTCTTTTTTTGGTTTTACTGAAATAGTATAATGGTGGGGTTTTATAAAGTTAAGAGTATAAACATATTCGGAATATGGTGGTTTGAATTTTTTTTTTTTTTTGAAAAAGTGGTTTGAATGTTTTTTTTTTTTTAAAAGTGGTTTAAATCACTTGAAAACCAGATTTATGGGTTTTTTTGTTCAAAAAATCAAAGTATTTTGAATCAAAACTTAAAGGCCGTGTTTAAAATTGATCCCGTTTTTGTTTTTCACGTTTTTCGAAAAAATAAAAATAAAAACGTTTTTAAAACGGCGTTTGGCACAATAAAGACAAAAAACAGAAATGAAAACGATTTTTTAGTTTAGTGTAAAATGAGAGAGAAATGAAAAATGACTTTTAGTCATTTTTCATTTTTTGTTTTCATTTTCTCATCTCTCGAGCACAGAGAGAGAAAATAGAGGCATTAATAGGTTTTTTTACACTGAAAATAATTTCTTGATAAAACTACCAAACGCATTTTTAAAAATAATTTTTGTCTGAGATTGAAAACGTTTTCATTTTTATTTTCATATAAAAAACAAAATTATTTTAGAACGAGTTCCAAACAGGCTCAAAATTTTTTACCAAATATCGATTTGAACCAACTCTTCGCTCAAATCACTTTTTTATTTATTTATGAAAGTAACTAGGACTAATAAAGATGAGTAGTAATTTCGTCTCAATATAGCTGTACGAGCTAAATTAGTACCTGTGAATGATTATTCTTGAACATTATAATATTGATTTTCATCTACTCCCAGAATAAAAAACATTTTAGTTTTGAATGTCTTTTTTTATGTAATTTTGTATTTGTAACAAGAGCGGTGGTCTTCCCACCTAATTCTCGTTTATTTTCTTATTTATTATTAATTTTTTGTGATCGGTTTAAGACTGTTTGTATGTTTGTCTTGGTTCAGTTAGAATTTTTTTTGTCATGTAGATATTCTCTTTTTGTGAGGTCTGGCAATTTGTTTCTCTAGTGTTAAAAAGTTTATCTCAATGAGAAGAGTTTCTTCAATTCGAGTTTTACGTGTGTTTGTTGTTAGTGTGCTTATATGTTCTTTTATTTTCAAGCCTTAAACATGTGTTCTCTCTTTAATGAGTCATTATTATTGTATCAAAATGATTGTTTATTAGTTTTTAATTAAATACAATTTTTCTTTCAAAAAATATCCTTTTATTTTATTTTTATTTCTTATTTTATTCTTTTTTTTGTGAGGGAAAGAAATCTAGAGGTATAATCATTTGAGGCCTATAGCCATCATGATTGGAATGTCTTTGCAATCATAACAAGATTGAATGGGACGGCTAGATATTTTCTCCTAAATCTAGTGACAGTTGTGCTCGACTAATTTCTATTGGGCATGTCGGGTGACCTCCTTTTTTCTTATTGGTAGGATGCGATTTAAAGGCTTAAATTTAATCTCAATGAGGTCTATGTAATCTCAACTACACTAAATTCTAGCCTATATCAACAAAAATAATTAAAACAAATAGAAAGGGAAAACAAAAAAAAGTCCATGTGAACAAAGTTCGGTGAGCTCTACGGCTTAATTCACTTCGCGAATTTGAGTTTTCAATTCGAACTGAAATGTAATATTTTTTTAGAGCTTTTAATTGTAATAGAAAGTTAGATGTGACATTTTTTGAGAACTTTTAACTATAGAAACTTAGAACTGAAAACTCGAATCGGTGAAATGAACGAGGCCTACATCTCTGGGGACTGCAGCGTGATGGCGAGTGACGGCGACAGTGAACAGAAGTGAATTCCACGACGAAGCTTCGACCTACCCCTTTAATTTGATTCTTTTGAGTTTAATGGTTGGGTCGATTTCAACTAATTCGGCCTCTTAACTAGCAAATCAAACTGGATGTTTTTAAAAAAAACCAACGACTTGAACCTCAATTTCCGGCAATGGAATCTCAAAATTAATGGAGGGCTTTTGTTTCCCATGATCCTCTTAGCATTTTGCTAGCAACTACACATCATATGGTCATCGGAAAATGGCAAATGGCAGGCTCATTCTCACCCACGGCGGCTGATTTATGCAGCTCCGGTGATGGTGTTTCGGTGAGAATAGATGGGTGATCTTAGATTTTTGCTCTTCTCGTTGTTCTGAGTCCATCGAGACCAGAATTACCTCAATCGGAGGTCGGACGACGATGTTACAACGATTTAAAATTCAGTTATTTTTTAGACTTTCACCGGCTATTACGGCGGTTTTCGGCCAAGGTGGAGGTCACACGGCACGTCAATAAACTCAGCTAGTCAAGATCTTTCTGATGATATGGGTTGTGTCAAAAATCGATTCTGAAAACTCCATCAGGGGTGGCGACCGGAGACGGAAAAGAAGAGGCTTTTGTTTAAGTTTAATTAGGTGTTATAGTCTCTAATTTAGTTTTTATGCAACCAATCATTTTAAGTGGCTCATTTTTTATTTAAGGGTGAGAAAAATTCACCCTACCAGTAGGGTGAATTGGCTCACCCTACTATAAACTTCCCCATTTTTATTTCGCTGATTAATATGAGACTTGGAATTTTTCTGCAACATTCAGATCATGTTTGTTGATTACGCTGAGAAAGAAAGAAATTCCCAAAAGTCTCCTTATAGTAATTAAGATAAAGGTTTTATATAAATAAGCCTTTTTCCCTCCCTTTTTTTAAAAAAGAAAAAAAAAACATTTTTATGCCCCTAATTTAAAAATCACTTAAGACACTTTTACTAAAATCACAGGTGAAACAGAGGAACATAATTTCACTTTCATTATTGATAATGTTATATCGTTCTTCGTCTTTACATCACCTCTAGTCGTGGTAATCTTTTTTTTATGAATAAAGTGTGAGATATTTATTTTTTAAGAGTTTCATTGGTAAAATTTAAAAAATAAACTACTGATAATTAACTATTTTTAATTATCTATATTAAAAATTATATGTTCAGTATACTTTTTTATTTTAATATAATTTTAATTAGATTTAACAATTGAAAAACAGGTTCTACGGACAGGCCATACTCTTTATTTTTTTTTATAAGAAAATGAGTTAAAAATAAAGAATTTATTTTTAAGAGTATGAATTTGGACTTTTACTCCTTATTATTGATGAATATTCTTTTGTTAATATAATTATTTAACTAAAATGATTATGAATTAAGAATAAAAAAATAAAAATTTTGACTCATATATTTTTAAAAAATATTTTTCAAAATTACCCGATATTTTATTAAATAAAACTCACAAAGTAATTTGTACCGCAAGCTAGATGCCAGTAAGCCACCCGGTATGAAATAGATTTGGACATGTGCCATCTATCTTTAAGGCCAACGATGAAGAATTTGGACATGTGCTATCCAATATGCCTTTCTATCTCTTGGCTGAGAATAAGCCAATTTAATATTGTTGATTCTATAACTGAAAGAAAAAAAAAAAAAAAAAAAAAGAAATTGTCACTCATACGAAGATAATTGTGACAATTACAAGAAGGCAAATTTAGTGGCCACATTTACAACATCAATATGGTCGACTTGCACACGCATGACGCAACTTTGCAATGTAACTTTTCTTTTTCTTTTTCCTTTTAAGGGAAAAAAAATGAGTGCCCTTGGACATTAGTGATTATCGGTGAGTCGTTTTATCTTTATTTGATGAAAAAAAAAAAAAAAAAAAGAGAAAGGAAATAAATGGGCCTTATTTAGTTTGTCGTTCAAATTGTAGTGATTACATTGTAGAATTTGAATGTGGTGATTTGAATTAGTATTTAGATGCACAAATAAATTATAATTTAAATTAGAAATAAAATTTGAATTGTGTTTGTATAGAACATTGAATACTATTATCAGAGTTTTACAACAAATGTTATAAAATCTCATTAGAAATGACGTGTTTAAATATGAAATATGGATGAGAGTTTGTTCTTCTTTTCATTATAAACATATAGGCAAGAAAATCATCTTAATTTGTGTTGAAATGAAAAAATTATGACATTTTAAAGTTTAAAATTGAAGAGATAAAAAAAACAAAAAACATTCGTGTTTGAACTGTTGTCAACAATTCGCATTGTGAATTTTAAGGAGGGTATGAATTCCAAAATCAACCATTTGAATCGTAGTTGATTGGTTGAATGGTCCCCTTTATTTCTAAAACAAACACTAATTTGAACGTTTTCTCGTTTGTCTTGCCGATTCAGATTTTTAATTCGAGTTGAGAAACGACTTTATGTGAGAGTAATCGATGTAGCACAAAAAGTAAAATTTTAGCTTTTATGAGAGAAAATACTAAAGTAAAAACTTGAGTTGTAGTTCGACTCAGTGAAACAAACGAGGCCTTAGACAAACTCGAATGAATTGTTTGGTTCAAATAGTTGAACCAAACATAGTACTCTTTGGAACTATATTAGTTAAAAATGTATTAATTAAGAATAAATAGTAAAAATTCAGACTCATACTTGTTGTGAAAAATTGTAACGTAAGTATACGCTATCGCAATCAAATAATAAAATAGTGAATAAGAGTATCGTCCCACGAGGATTGTTGTTTACAAATTATTGAACTTATATTAACTCCAATTTTATTTGAATAATCAAAAAGAGAGTTTATAAAATTAAGTAAAGTAAAATTAAAACAATTAAATAAATAAAACAATGCTAAACAGTGGAATAAAATTCAATAGATTAAGACTCTAGGGTTTTCAATTTCACTAAGATTAATCCTGTTCAAATTCTCATAATTCAAGAAAATTAACATTCGATCTTATGCTGACAGTAATTTCTCTAAAGCAATTATTATTCTTTCTCAAGCAACAATAATTTTAATCCAACAAGCAAACTCTACATCTCTGACAGACTTCTAAACCTGTTAAAAATCATTAAGTATAAGAAATTCAAAAGAATTGCACAAGTATCATAGATATCTCTATCCTATGAACAACCCATGGTATTTCAATTAAGAGCTTATTTAATTATCACCTCTCGGTCTCAAATTAAATACAAAATCATGTAAGAGTTGGCCAAACAATCACAAGCATTAAGAATAAATTGAAATACTCAACATATATGAATTAAACATCATTTACTTAAAAAGAAATTGAGAATCTGAACATTCATAATCTGGCTACATTGTAGCCCTAGAAAAAGAAATTAGTTCATCTCTAAACAAAATAAATTCCTAAACAAAGTCTTAATCATTGGAAAGGAAAGAAAAGAAGTAGTTTGGAGTTGAATTGAAGCGTCTCCGTCTCCGGTTTTTAGCTGTTGTTGTTCTCCGTACCCAATTCTCCTTTCTCCTCTTGAATCTTCTCCCAAAAGTCTGCCGTCAAAAAAGTCTCTTTTAATTGCCATAGAATCATCTATTTATAGGTTTTGAAGCATTGGGACAAAAATGGGTAAGTTTCTAAAAGATTTGCCTTCAAAACACGTCCTTTTCTTACGTCATAGCGTTGCGGCGCTGATCTCCTAGCGTTGCAGCGCTGGCTGTGCAAAAACAGCACGCCAACATCAGTTTTGGAGCCCTGCCCATGGGCGCCAAAACTCTACTAGTTATGTCCAAAACGTGCTGGAACCTCAAAATCAGCACCAAAACGCTACAAATTAGCGCTTAAATGCTGTGTTTCCTGTCTTTTTTCACTAAAAGCTATCCAAAACCCTCCAAATCATAGATTTTTACCTAACCTTCAAACAAAGCACAAAAACACATATAAAAACTAACAAAAACCTCAAAAATTAACTAGATATTAAATGTAAAATGATATTTAATAAGCGAGTGAAACTCACTCATCAACACTTTAAATAAATTCAACAATTTTCTTAAAAAAAAAAAAAGGAGATGGGCCTTATCTCAATTGATTGGGTACACTACAACACATTTGACATTTTGAGTCGTGCGTTTCTCATTTTTTATCTCAAGAATATGTCACCTCTTGTGCCTATAGGCTCTAGTTACTTCTTTTATTTTTTCTTTTTTTCCCCCCTTTTCTTTTATTCCGATACATATATTTTCGACATACAACATTACTAGCGGTCAAGGATTAAGTATATGGATACAATAACGAAATTACCATGAGTACGTATGACAAAAGATATACTTACAAACCTGAAGATAATATACTTTTTCATAAAATAAAAAAAAATATACTTGCAAATTTTAAATATTTAAAGTTGAGAATTTATTAGGTAGTCCGCTCTACTACTAGACTTAATTTTTTATCATTAAATCTAATCAAAATCAAATTAAATTAAAGAAAAAATGTAGAATAA
This sequence comes from Morus notabilis, assembly GCF_000414095.1. Classification (NCBI taxonomy): domain Eukaryota; kingdom Viridiplantae; phylum Streptophyta; class Magnoliopsida; order Rosales; family Moraceae; genus Morus; species Morus notabilis. Next base: position 832,843 of record NW_010364208.1, read on the forward strand.
ACAGATTCTAATACAAATTTAACGGCTGAAGAGTAAAAGACTATCGATAATTTATTTTTACAATGACTACCAGTTAAATATTTGAGAACCTTAAATGTTCGAAATATAATTTAATCTCTCCTTTTGCATAAACTCCCTCCAAGCAGAAAAGTAGGAATGCATCCCAAAATGGGTTTGGTGTCACAGAGATTTTGGTGTCCTTTGGTAGTATTTGTAATTGTACACGTTTTTAAACACGGAAACAAAAACGAAAATGAAAACTTTTTTTTTTCTCTCAACCAGCTAGAATGTTCATCGATTATTATGTGCTTGAATACTTTTATTTCAAGAAAGATATAGAAAGTTAATTTGAGTTAATTGCATGGTGGAGATAGGACCATACATATTCACTTCGATAGGTGTCTCGTAAAGAAAATGTAGAAAATAACAGATTTATGAAAATAAATTAAATAAATAGTAGACTATTTAAAGTAAATAACAGTTTATAGTATAAATATTTTATTTACGACTAATAAAAAAAAAATTTACATAAATTTTCTTTTTATTACTGATAAAAGGATTTTTTCTACGTAAATAAAAATTTTTTACCACACAATTATATGTTATCAATTGTAAATAAAATATTTATACAATAATAAACTGTTATTTATTTTAAATAATTTTAAAATATACTATTTTTTTTTTAATTCAGTTTCTATTTACTAACAATTTTCGGTTCGTTTGTCTCGTATTATTTCTTAGGTGAGATTTTCAAACAATCTCCTATATTAATACGACTCTAAAAGTCCACGCAACTTGGTTTTAGAAGCGTGTTTTTCTTTGTGATTCTCAAAGTCAAGTTGCTAAAAAAGGCTTGATGTGATCTGAAAAGTACAGGAAATCACAACCTTTATGCTAAATCTCATTGGTTACAAGATTCCAAAATATAAAACAAACGCAACTTGATCAGATCAGATCCAATAAAATGTCTTTTAAAGTCTTTTAACTTTTTTTTTTTTTTTTTTTGGTATATGGTACCCAAAAGTACACCAAGGATTATCTTTATGATAAAAATCGTGTTTTCAAAGGGTAAAAAGAAAAAGTTTGGATCAGATCAAATAAGATGCCTTTCAAATGTGCTTATGGCTAGGTATTTATCTCTTTCATGTGGTACCAAAAATACCCACAAAGATTTCAAAAGTTAAGCATGGAATCAAGACTAAAAAACAAAAAATAAAAAAGCACGAAAATTCAAAGTGAACGAAAGCACCAAGAAATTCCCGATTCCCCACCTTATCAACCAAACAAGGGTTATCAGTATTCTTAAAAATGCTATAATTTTTTCATTTTAAGTCTGATTGAGATGCTTTTTTTTCTATGCGTTGACAACGAAAAGACGAATAAAACCCGACTCATATACCCTATTAAAATTTTTTATCAGTATTGAGTTTTTATTAAAATACTATCTAAATACAAATTCAAGTTTTGACTCACTCAAACACAAACTCAAAAAGATTCTTATCTCAAACCATAACTCAAATGTACACAACCAAATACAAACTCAAGTTATAACTCAAATTCAACTCAAGAATTATACTCAAGTTAAATTCTAAAAGAACAAGCCCCTAGTTATTAGGATTTGGGAGTTTTCATCACAAATTGATCACCAAGAACGCCTCAGAAAAAAAATAGCACAAGTATTAAATCAAAACTTAGCATAAAATTACTCTAAGCAATTAGTACTACTACTAATTGCAAAGCAGAAAATAAAACTATAATTAAAAGAAGATACAAAATTTAACGTGATTCGACAAGTTATATAACACATGAGATACTTTTTTTTTTTTTCTCGTTAATCACAACGAAAATATATAACAGATCTCCGAAATTCACAAGGTCACAATCTCCCACAAGTCTCTCACACATCGACAGAAGTGGTGCGGGTGCTTTGGAGTATGTTACCGTGCATCACAAGAATTGAGTTAGTTTCTTGTGTGAATAAAGTGTCAGTTTATGCAAAATGAAAGAGGGCTCTGAAGTACTTGTTAGTTAATCCGGATCTTGTGGATTGGCAATCTAACATGGATGATAGGAGATTTACATCAGATTTACATCAGGGCTCTTAAATTCTTGTTAGTTAAATATGATACTAAATTTAACATTGTTAGTTAAGGCTTGCAATGGCTTTGATGCAAGTTAATGAGAATTCATTCTTTCAAGATATTCTCATCTCTCTTTCTCTGCTCGTCTCAATTTCTACGTTCTTTTTCAATACTCTTCTTCCCAAAGCTTTGCATACATAATTCCCCAGGCAAATTTCCCTCTCCTACTTAACCGGTTATAACAGCAGAGAAGAGTTTCACTATCAACCAGTGCCAAGTCAGCGATTCCTAAATTTGAAAAGAAAATCTTTTTTTTTTTTTTTTTTTTTTTTTTTTTTTATTCCTGGGGCCCCTGCCCCTTAAAAAAAAGGTTAAAAAAAATCTTTTTTTTTTTTTTTTTTTTTTTTTTTTTTAATGCTCGTGCGCTCGTGCCTGTAACATAAAGGTTTGTTTAAACCCGCAAAATATCTCTCCTTTTTCATGATATATCGCTATATTGGGTTGCATGAAATGTAGCTGTTAGATGTTCCCCATAAGATAGTGCATGGAGTTCAGGCTTGGTGTGAAAGTCCATGGTTGGTTTAGAACCGACTAGCGATTCACGTAAGATCTAACTAAAGAAAATGCCACCCAAAGCCAGTAGGCAAAGTGAAAATGAACCCACCAAAAGGGCAACTTAGTGCGGACAAGGACAACATGATTCTAACTCTCAAATTTGAATAGAAATTTAAATTTTTATAAGAATAAACACAGTAGGACGGTTAGTTTTCTAAAATTCTTCGTCTGGCCCTTTCTTGTTTTCGGATCGTGTATTTTTTATTAATTATCATTTTAGTGTATATATCGTTTGTAAACTTTTCTGTCTATTTCCCAGCAATTGTCGTTGTCGTTTGAAGTTTGTCGACCCTTTTCGTGTCTGTATTGTCCATTTTAAACTTATCCTGCATTTGTAAAATTATTGTCGTTTTCCCAATCACTCTGTATTAGGCTGTTGTCGTTTTTTGAGTTAGTGTCCTTTTGGATAGATGTCGTTTTATCAATCTCTTGTGCTTTAGGTTGTCCTCACATACGATCATTGAGATGACTAAGTTCTATTAATCATTTTAAGGCTCTGCTGTAGTTTTTCTTGTTCTTTCCTTTTTTAATGCATACCGAATTTTTAGTTTATCTTCCTTTCCAAGTAATTGTCGTTTTCTAAGTGATGTATGTTCGAGTTTTGTTGCTGTTTTCCTTTTTGTTTTGAATGTTGTTGTGCTTTCAATTTTTTCAATTTGTTAGCGACTAGCGTCTCTTGAATTTTTGTCGTTTGTAAAGTTAGTCGTTTAAAATTTTTTTTTTTTCATCAGCAAAAGAAAAATATCTTTTACATTTGTTTTTCCTTCTACTCGTTAATTGAATATTTCTGTCGTTTTTCTTACCGTCATTAATTACGTAGTGCTTAACCAGTCTACCGATCAGAGGTCATCATTATTCACGTGTATCCGTGTTATGAACACTGTCAACTCTCTCGTTTTCTTTTTGTAGAAAACATTTGTAACTCCATTTTTGCTGGAACAAGAACTCAAAAAAAAAAAAAAAAAAAAAGGAATCCTGTCTAGAGAAATTATAAGAGAATTTTCAAAGAAAATCAAGTGAAAAATCATAATATAATGACATATTAACTAGAAAGATGCGAATCAATAACTTTTGTTTAAAATAAAAACTCATTTCAAACTTCATCGATAATACTAGACCATAAGAATATATTTCTCACTAGACTTCTTTTTTGGCTCACGTTATGTAGTAAACACTGAGAAGTAAACATCAAAGAAGAATGGAATTGCAGTGAACTAATTGTCATTAATAATTCAACACGTTCAAATGGAAACCAAAAATGATCAAACCATAAACCATATTTTTGCCTTTGTAGCACTTTGAAATTTTGAGCACGAAGCAAATAATAATGAAAAATAAAAGCAAAAACCAAGTGAACACGCTCCAAAAGTTGTTTACATCCCAAGATTGCACCTGATGTTTTTTCATAGCTTCGTCAATAAAACTATGCTCAAAAACAAGCTACGCCCAAAGTGACTCCACTAAAGTAACAACGCGATTATACACACACAAATACATTAACAAAGACCCTGAAAATTTTGCGTTGTGCACAAATTCGAATGAAGTTGATTCTTACAAACGTGAAGTTATACACCAAGGTTAAAGAGATCAGCCTTTTAGACACCAACCCAAAATCAGAATCTTGGTTAAATCTAAGGTTCTCACATGATGGTGCAGCGGCTCCTTTCTTCAGTTGGTTGTGGGGCAACTTGCTGGAATCTGTTAGACTCACTTGGATTGTATGTGAACTCGGACGTATCGAGCCCATACTGGTTTAGATGCAATGAGAACAACAATAATAGCATTAGAACTACAAAAAGGCCATACAGGGGATACTTGTATTGGATAATCCGATAATATATCCAATACAAGTATAAACAAACAAATATGCAATTGGGATTATTTCGGATAAGTGTGTCACAGTATAGCCCACAAACTAAATAACTTGAAATCAATTCACTTGTACGTATATTTCAGAACAATTATACCTACGAACAATTTAGGTTCATTTTAGCAAAACTAAATCGAACCCGTCAAACAGAATCCCAACTGCTTCATGGAAAAGTTCTCTATCTTTCAAAAGGAAACTTATGTCTTTACGCTATTATTGCAATGACTGCCTATACAAGAACATGTTTAGTTATAAATCCTAGGAATGTCCTATAAACTTGTTTATGAACAGAAAAATGTTTAGAGGAATCCCAACTGCTTCATGGTGAAAAATTAGGTATCTTTTAAAAGGAAACTTATGTCTTGACGTTGTTATTGCAATGACTGACCTATACAAGAACATTTTTAAGATAAATTTAAAAAATGTCCAATAAATTTGTTTATAAACATAAAATTTTTTAGATTATATCACCTTTTCCCTCATGCGTGTACTCCAAGCATCATTTCTGCTTGGACGCTGATCTAGGGTGCCAGCGACAGGTACGCCCGTCGCAGGAGCTGCTTGTCTGTTGATCAACGGTTGCCGGATCTGTTGCCTTGGAGCAATGAACTCATCATCACTGTCATACTCAGCTGGCCTGTTTGCTGATTTAACCAGAAGTGCAAACAAGAAAAGCAGAGCCTGAAAGTTTGTAAAATCAGTTTGATGGAGATTTAAAAACCACAAGTCTGATAAAGAAATAACGAATATTGCTCAGATCACAGTTAGTCAATTACTTCCATCTTAAAACATGATAAGAAAATCCTCAATCCAGAGGTTAAGATGATTTAGTATTCAAGTCACAGAAACATTTGAAACAAGAAATGTGGTTCCACAATCAACAAGTTTACGAGCAGTTGCCTAGCAATGTCCTATCTTATAAACAGTATCAAATCCTAGTAGTTTTGAGCCTAGCGCTAAAATGAATAAATATGATGCCAAAAAGAAAAAAAAAAACATCACTTTCCAGAAAACTGAATGCATCTCATAAATCAAAGTCATAACAATAGAAAATAAATCATTAGTGCATTTCAACCAAGCACTAGATACAAGAGAAAATGCTAATAGAGATCAATTCATGCTTACCTCAAAAACAACAGCTCCGAGAGCAACCCACCTAACAATTTTCCAGTGATCTTTCAGGAAAGCATATACCATGTCGAAGTCACCAGTTTTGTCAGTGGGGATTTCCTGCACAAATACTTATGAAATGATCAGATAGACGTATGACTTTTTTTCTTTTCTTTTTTTTTTTTTGAATGAACAATGAACAGACATGATTTTAGAATTCGGAAAATTTCCAAAAAATACTCACGTCTTCCCATGTTTTGTCAAAAAATATAAAGGCTGCAAATCCTAGCTCCGCCAAGATTAACAGGATAACCAACACTGAATACTGCTTCGACTTAAGGAAACCAATTATTACCACCAACAAAAACATGAAATGGAAACACATGCATTGAATTAGACACCAAAACCACAAAGAATTCTGTGCACGGTGGTATTAGACTATTACTATGACATCATCACTGCTATATGGTATTAGACTATTACTATGACATCATCACTGCTATAAAGAATATCTTGTACTGGCTAGAATACATGTTTTGGTACTAGATATGACACAGAACGGAAAAAATAGTTAGGATACACAACTCAAGCAGCAGCCGTTCCGTGTTACAGCTCCAACACAACCAAAACACGAGATGACGAAGAGAATCGCCCCTAATCCAATAAATAAGTAGATAAACCTGAACATCAAGTGTTGCCAAACAATTAGGAATCTCAAAGATGATATAGGTGTCAGAATATCAATTTAACATTGTAGCTACATGAAATAACAGTACATACGTAAGTAAAAAAGGGCTCTTAAGGGGGAAAAAAGTGATTGAAAAGTACAAAGACAAACGAGGAAAGGTGTCAGAAATCAGTAGCATTTGCAGTTGCAGAGAATCAACTGGTATAACTAAAATTCCCATTACCTTCAGCAACGAAACTTACCATTAAATGCAGTTACCTAGCCACCCATAAACTTACCTTCTTCTAAATGGGTTTAATTTTAGAGACTATATATCTACTGTTATACTATTAGCCAATTATGTTGCTTCTAGCAATAGCAAAAGATGATGATCTCAATTAGTATTAATAGGATCAACATAGGTACAAAATGGGGCTCTTTCCTCACAATGACAACAAAAAAATGCCTAACTAGAAAATCCTAAGAAGAAGCAAAGTTATCAAATATCAAGTCAGATGGGCAAAAGCCATACCAAGCTTTAGGCAATTTATCGAAGATGCCAGCCGACATAGACGCAGCCATAAGCATTGGCCGGCCGAGTTGCATGGAGTTATGATCGTCACCAACGGGCGGAGCGGTATCATCTGTCGATTTTGTGTACTCAACCAGCAAGTAGATCCCATAACCCACTATAGCCAGACCCACAAGGGTCAACAAGAAGTTCAAAAGCTTTAACAAACATTCCAAGCATCCTCTGCAGGCCATCCCTCTACAAGCTCTCCAATCCTTCCTATCACAAAATTCAAACCGGTCCTTCTATCTCATCAATGTCCCCTCTATCATCACAAAAAACCCCACATTTACCACAAAAATCAAGCAACAAATCACATTATTCCACATTTAAACTTCCACAACTTATCCAAATTAACAAAATTGAGCCTTGTTCTTCTTCTTAAAGTAGTAGGAAGCTACGCCAAATCGAAATTGTTGTTCTCTAAGATCATTCAATGTTTGAGAACAGAAAATAAGCAATTAAATTCCATTACTACAAAACAATTGAAAGATCCACATATAACCAATTGAATTCCAAACTCTACGTCAAAAAAGCCAACAGAATTCGTCAAAATCGAAAAAAAAAAACACAGATTCAAAGTTGTTTCCTTAAAGATTAACCATCCACGAACCAAATTCAACCAAAAATAAAAATCGACAAAACAAACAAACCAAAAAAATGCTTAATTCGTTTCACGACAAACTAAATTCACAATCAAAATCAAGACTTACAGATTACGGAGCGAAGATCCCGAGGGTTAATCGGATCCTCAAAAAAGGAATATTGGATTTTTTTTATTTTTTTTTATTTTTTGTTCCTTTTCAGATGATAATTGCGGTAGAGCCTGGAAAATTCAGAAATGTGCTTCGCCTTTTTCTCGTTGGCATTTTTTATTTGAGCGCTCCTTACTTTTTGCTTCGTGTCCACCACTGAATAGTGAAACTACTTAATTGCCCTTCCCTGTTTTCGCGTGGCTTTGGGTGTTTAGCGTTTGTCATGTGGGGTTAGTAATGTCATTTTATGAATGTTGGATACCGACACGTATGATGGTTGTGTATGGATGTACTGCCACCGAATCGATAACTTTGGACTTTGGAGTCGGTATTTATTCCTTTCCTAAGCTCTAATTTTTGTTATAATTTTTTTAAAACATTTTATTTATTACTCTTTTCTTTTTTGCTAATCTATTTATTACTCTTTTAAAAGAGCATTTTGTGTGACGAATTTGATTTTAAATATACTATTTCTTTAAGCGAGACATAATATGAAGGAAATGGTTGATTTTAAATTTGGTCAAAAATATGTGTTTTCTCACTTTCCTTAAAAAAAAAAAAAAAAGAAAAGAAAGAAAGAAAGAAAGAAGAAGAAGAAGAAGCACAAAACTCTGGCCAACTTATTATAAAGCTGCAACATGATACTTTTGTTATTGACGTGCCAAATTTTTAACAGCTTTAAACATGTTTTGTTCATAATTGATAAAACTGTTAAAAAAACTACTCTTAACAAGTGATTGGACCATTTAAGCATTTGACATATCAATGACTAAAGTACTAAAATGTTAACTTATAACAAGTTTTGGGAGAGTTTTGTTTAGGAGACAAAATGAAATAACACATATTCTTCAAAGCTCTTTAAAAAACAATACTCTTTTTACATATTTGGAAGAGTAAATTGCATTGTTACATCTTAAATTATTCTTTTTTGCATAATAGATTCCGAACTTTCAATTCTTGTAAAATGCTTCCTAAACTTTAAGTCAGTAGTAACTGAAGTCTAAGAGTTGTTAATATTATCACTTTGACAATTCGAGACACGAGATTTACAGCACGTGACGTTATTTGAAAAAATTAAGAATTTTGCCTTTCATGTGTGAATCTCGTATCTTAAACCATCAATTTGATAAAGTTGTTAGTTCGTTAGTTCAAGTTTATAATTTTTATTGATGTTTTGCATATGAGCAAGATGATGAAATCAGAGTTTCTAAGTTTTTAAATTGTTTAAATACATTTATAACAATAAATTATGAGCAAATTAAGTATAGGGTAAAAATGATATTTTATTTCCTAAAAATGAACTCAAGGTATCAAAAAACAATTGTTAAAAACCTTAAAGTATCAATGCAAAATTATTAAAAATACAAGATACTAAAAAATGATTACGTTAAAACACATAGTATCAATATGGAATTTTCCCTAAATAAATTTTAGTAAGAGAAACTAGAGAGAGATTTCATTCAATTTTTAGAAGGGAGAAATAGGAAAATAGGTCAAAACTTGAGATGCATTAAAATTAATAGGCCAATAGTTTACATAAGCTAATAAATATGCTAAATTACTGTTTTTGTCCATAACTTGTTTAGTTATGAACTATAACTTGACAAGTTATGACCTATTAATTTCTATAAGTAAAAGCTGACATATATACTTTCTTAAATTTTTCATATTGGTCTATTTTCTACTATTTTCGCTTTTAGAATTGTTACATCTGAAGCATATCTTAACTCCCTATTTATAATGAATGGCAAGGTACTATGCAGCTCTTATTTGTACAATAACTTACCCGTTATTTGTACACTACTCAGGTGTCATCTTTAGCTTATTCATACAATAAACTTATTTGTAACATGGACAATAATTGTCATCTTTAATTTGTTCATATTGTAAACCTATTTGTAATGTGGCCAGATAACTGGTTTACAACTAGTTTTTTTTTTTTTTTTTTTTTTATCATTATTGTTATAATTATTTTTTAAAAGAGGAGGGCTAAGAGGCTAAGGGTAGCTACACGCGCATAAGGTAAAGTTGAAAGTTTAGGCAATCTAGTCTGAGCCTAATAGTCCGAATGAAAACTTAGAATTAGATTGGTTCTGTCTGACCCTAAAGGGAAGAAGATCACCCCAGCCTTGCTCTAAAGCTCAAGGTCTCAAGATATGGAGAATTTTTAAAAATAAATAAGTACTTCAGATCAAGCTGACCCAAAAAGACTTTTGAGCGATAGACTTGTTCTTTTAGAGTAAAATTTAAACAAAGTTTAAACTCAATATATAATTTTATTTAAGTTTATGTTCGTTTGTAAAATTTGAGTTTTAATTTGAGTTTGAGATTAAAATCTGAGTTTAAATTTTCTCTTTAATTTAAGTTGTTAAACTCAAATTTAAGTTAATAAACAGTATTTTTTATATTCTTAAAAACATCATAACTTTTTCGTTTTAATTCTGATTGAGATGATTTTTTTTCTATGCATTCACAACGAAGAGACGAATAAAACCCAATCCATATACCCTATTAAAATTTTTCATCACCATTGAGTTTTTATTAAAAAAAACTATCTAAATATAAATTTAAGTTTTGACTCACTCAAACACAAACTCAAATAGATTCTCAATTCAAATCATAACTCAAATATGCACATCTAAATACTAACTCATGTTATAATTTTAACTCAAATTATAATTTAAATTCAATTCAAAATTTACACTCAAATTATCATAACTCAAAAATATAACTATATAAGTCCATAATATAGGCCCAACCTGACACGGACATACTCACAAAGTAACAATTCACAAACAAGTATTTTCTTCAAAAGAAAAAAAGAAAAATAAAAAATAACAGACAAGTCACAACTAACAGCTCCCATTTGAAAACAATAAATGGGACGGTACAATATGGCCCGCTTAGCTTTATCAACTTTTCCTTTTCACATTTTTTATAAGCTTTTGATTGGGTTTTTTTTTTTTATAATTTTAAATGGAAGTCTTTTTTATAATCTTACATGTCGTAGTTTGTTTTTCATTTTCCTACCTTTTTATTTTTGTGATGACTTTTCATGTTTCTAACGTGTTGGTGGGACCTGGGGAAATTTGCTAGATTTAAGGCGCTTGTCCAAGTCTGACTTTAACATATAAATCCCAAAAAGAACAAACGAGAGAGAATAATTATGATAATTTACGGTGTGTTTGGTAGGGTGAAAAAAAGAGAAGAAAATAAAATTTTAAGCTGTTTAGTAGAGAGAAAATGAGAAAGAAAATAAAATAAAAATTTATGGGCCAAATAATTTTTAATTTTTATAACTTTGAGAAGAAAATAGGAGGAAAAAAATTTGACAAAAAAATGAGATGTAAAATAATAATTTTAACCTTCACTACTATTAATTATATTTTTATTTGTATTGCGGCATTATTATAAAATGTCTTAAATTTGACATTTTTTTTAACTTTTCTTTCTTTTTTACTAAACAATATGAGAAAAAATTATTTTACTTATTTCACCTAAGCATTTTACTTCTCTTTTTTTCCTCTTTCTATACATCTTACAGAATATAATGTTTAGTTCATGGATTAGAATCATGAGATTAGAACCATTTTTGATTTATGTGTATTTTTTTTTAGAAAAAACACTATAACGAACCACAAATTATAATTTAAATCGGGGTACGAATCTTCCAACCAAACAACTCCAAGTACTTTAAACAAACTTTCACGGGAGAATATGCCACGATGTTACATTAAGCCCTAGTCGTTTTGACATTACTGCTGGTCAAAGACAACCAACTACAAGTCAAGCAAAGTCGAGATGATAGGTTTTTTTATTTTTTATTTATTATTATTATTATTATTATTATGAGTATAGGAATTTAATTGTTGAGTGAGCACACAGTTGTAATTTTTCTTATAGTGTTAAGAAATTTTTAAGGGTCAAAAAATTAAAATAAAAAGTTTCAATAGGAAGTAGCTTCACCATTTCCTTTTTTTTTTTTTTTTTTTGGCTCCGATCTTCGCCACTAGTCCTTAGTATGAACCTAAACTCGGTTCAAATTAATTGATATATTCATTTTCTTAGCACAAAAATAATTTTGAGAAAAGTCATCTTCTTCTATGTTTGTAACTGTTGCTTAAAAAGTTAAAAGAGCATCTTGTCAATGTCAAAATCTAACTTCCGTTCATTTCGTCGATTCGAGTTTTGTTATAGTAAAAAGTTCTCAGAAATAATCACATCTAACTTTTTTACTACAGTAAAAAGCTCTCACATAAAATCACATCTCAACTTGAATTACAAATTCGAATCAGCGAAGTGAACGGGCCTTAATATTTGAATAAGAAAAAAATTACTCTCCATGGCAGTATTATTTTTAATGCTAAAATTAACGCATGTGAAATTCTATACTTTGTGCCTAAACATATATCAAACACTGGTACATGACTGTTCTTGGTTGATGTTTTGAACTTTCATTTTACATAAAATAGAATAACGTATCAAATATGTTATTTTTATATTTTTTTTTAAGTATTAAACATAGTGTTTATATTAACATTTATATTGTAGATGGTCTGAGAAGAACTACGAAGTTTTATACAAGTTCAAGTTAGGCTATTTCATGATGTTGGGAAGATCCGATCATTATTTTTTTTTTTTAAGGGGTTTACAGGGAGTGCTGCTATTAATATTTCTCCACAAGCTTTTGAATAGAAAGGCTTATTCCATGTTAGTACGGCATGGACCTTGGTTCATTCTCTCAGTGTCCAACATGACAATACTTTGGGCTTTCAATTAATATAATTATATAAGATTGGAAAATTATAATATAAAAGAAGAAATTAACATGATTTTTTATAAAACTATAATTTATGTCATTCTAAATAATTAAACGTGATTGTGACTTTTTATTTTCTTTTATTAGTTGAATTAGAATTGTTTAATTTTTATTAAAGTGATATAAATAATATTATTTTTACCTTAACTGGTATTTGGTTTTTTTCTCTTATAAAGGACAACTTTCTCACAATTATATTGGAAATGTCGTCCCTTTACAAATAATAATAATAATAATAATATCTCCAAAAAAAAATTCAAAACTTTCCTTTACCGACTTCTTTGTGGATCATCTTGGGACAATCTTCGACAGCTTCCAAGAGTTTGGCAAAATTCAACACTGTACTTATTATTAGATGAATAAGCTTAGAGGAGAGTGGGGAAGTTATGTACGTACATTTATTGCTTGGAAATTGTTTTAAATTATAAATATTATCCTTAATATTAGAAACTAAGTTCTAGCATAACATTTGTGGGATGTGAGGCAAAATTAATACATAGGATATAGGCACCCGTTGAAAAAAAAAAAAAAAAAAAAAAAAAAAAAAAAATTTTCGCGGGGGGCAAATATAAAACAAAAAAAAAAAAAAAAAAAAAAAAAAACTTTTGTCCGTGAGGCACATTTAATAACGATTTCTATAGGTTCTAAATAATTTTCAACATTAAACGACGATTTTTATACATTTAACGACTAATACTGAAGAAATTATCGTTAAATGTACTTCTCTCTACTATTTTGGCGCACGATGCACACATTTAACTATGTTTTAAAATCATCATTTTATGTTTGTGACATGTATATCATCGAAACATATTTTATGCGACATTTAAAAGTGTCTTATATTTTTTTTTTTAAATTTTGACCAGTGTCGACTCGTCAACAAATCATTAGGATTGTTGAAAAACAACTTAGATTGTCTTATCTATGGCTCCAAAACATTGGGCTGGCTAAGATTGTCGGAGAATTGAGGGTCCGTTCGGTTCGCTAATTTGAGTTGAGATGTGATGTTGTGTGAAAGCTTTTTACTGTAGTAAAAAGTTTGATGTGACTGTTTCTGAGAGCTTTTTACTGTAGCAAAACTCGAATCAGCGAAAAGAACGGGGCCTGAGACTCTCTGAAAAAATATAGTCCTACGTAAGCTTGCTGGAAAATCGTGATTGGTCCTTGAAAAGAAAATTACGTCTACTGTCAAGTTGGGATCTTACATCACTTGCGTTGTAGAAAATTGTGTATATTGAGGACCGTTTGTTTTATTAGTTCGAATCATAATTTAAATTTATATTATAGTATTTTATTTTATATAAATGTATTTTTTAATTTAAATTCTCAACTTAAATTAATAAAATAAATATGATATTAATCGTTATAAATCACATGTTTATTGATAAATCACTCCACTCCTCATAAAAGCACCAAATTGGAACTCCTGGAGTCATTGTTTTCTCCAAGCATAAATCTCAAAACTCACCAATCAAGAAAGATTTCGAAAACATTTTAAAGAAAAATTTTCTTCACAAACATATTTTTTCAAACTAATATTTCACGATTATCATCTCTAAAGCACGAACAAAATGAGCCCTTAATAAGAGAAATATATACTCTCAAAATGGAGTCTTTTTATTTTATTTTAATCTTTTAACATTAGCTCATATATTTATACCTTTTAAACTAGAAGGAACGATAAGGGATAAAATTTTTTAAAATGAGTACTTTTAAAAAATCAAGTATTTAAGAAAGTAGAATATGTAATTTTAGAGTTTATATTTTAAACTTTTCTCCGGTAAACTTCTCTACTGATAATATTAATTTATGATTTTTAGATCTCATTTAAAATTATATTAGATTAAAAAATTTAAAACAGATAAATAAAAAATGACTGATAACTCTTTTTTTTTTTTTTTTCCCTAATTGTAACTCTTACTAGACAAAGTCCTTTCTATTTTCTATCGAGAAAGAGTAAAAGATAAATAAGAAGTCAACATCTGGTAAGGCTGTGTCAATTTTATTCACAAGTCCAACGAGACAACACAACTGCATTCATTTATTAGACACCTATTCTCACTGGCACCCACCCACCAACGCGAGGGAGTTCCCCATCACCTTCAATTCAGTCCCAAAAACAGGATAAGAAATGGGACCTACATATTAATAAGTCACATTTTTATCTCTTAAATTTACATAAAATAAAAAAATATACAAATTTAACTATTAAAAAATTAAACGTTTAAAAATTAAACGTTTAATTCATAGATTTAAAATTATAATTTAAAATAATTTTTAATTTATGTATTTTTTATGAAAAAAAATACTATAACGAATTACGAATTATGACATAAATTCTCATACTAAACACTAAAAGAACGTTTAATTCATAAATTTAAAATTATTTTTATTTTACGTGTCTTTTTTATAAGAAAAAATATTTTAACAAATTATAAATTATAATTTAAATCATAACATAAATCTCCTTTTCAAACGTCACCTAAGTAATATGTATTAGAGAATCTCCCGTAACAAATATAAAAAAAAAGTTACAAACCCATGTGGGTCCCACCTAGGGTTTATTTACAGCCAAAAGTTCCCATGATATATGCTACAAAATTCACATGCGTGGCAAATTCCCAGCCGTTCATCCATGCGTTCACAGACATAGAGCTGCTTCACCTGATCTTTGTCTGTTTGTTCATCAACTCATATTCTCACCCATTTCACTTTTTTGTACACATCTCTGGCAGACTGACTTTTCACTGTCCGGTTGGTGGGGCCCTTTTCTGATCAAGTGGAACCAAGACTAGGAAAAGTAGCTGGTCCCCACCAATCAAGTCCCAACATCAAGCCAATCTTGCGCTCAAAAACAAAATTGTTGCTAATAGCGGAGTATGAACTTGATTGGATGGTACCAACTACCCCTTTTGACGAGGACCGTCCATTTTCATCCATGATTGGAGCCAGTGCCTTTACAGATGGAATTTGAGCCGTTGAGATTAGGTGGGATCTTGGAGATGCCTTGCCTAGAGAGCTCAGATAGAACACTATCAGCGGAAGGAGGTTTGAGGCCTAAAGGGAGGGGTAACCATGGCTTGTTTATTGCCTCCTTTACAACCTTGTCAATTACCTCCTCTGCCTGCATGAGAAAACAAGAAAAGCAACACAATTATATTACTCAAAGAAGGCTTAGTGATGTCAAATGTTATTTGATGTGATTTTGACATAAGCTAATGTTTAGACACACACACGTCGAAAACTCCGATGAAACAATGCAAATTACAAAAACTGTCTATTCTGCTTCTAGTGTTCTCTCTCCTCAGCGCTATAGAAAACTCTATAGAGCCTCCTTTTAGCTCGTCCAACTCGAGAATAGATAAAAGCAATGTTTGCCGCATATTTACTCATAAACTGAATGCAACATCAAATTTGAGAACAATGTGCTTAAAGCGCTAATGTTACCGGATAAAGGTCAAAAGAATTATGCGGCGTGTTGCAGCCATTGTCGAATACGCCTACATTGTGGAACCCTGATGCGTTCTGCAGTTTAAAGTAATGAGGATAGAAACAAGATTAGTATGCATACATGCATGAAAAAAATGTAAAGAAGATTTTGTTTTTATACTCACTTGAGGATAAGAAGCATACGGGCCGTGAGGAGGTGGCATTACAGGGCAACCCCATGCGTCGGCATTCATCTGAAATGCAAATACCAAATCAGACGTGGCATAATTAACGATCTTGATTCTCTGCTTCTCCATTTCATAAGCTTAACATTATGATTGGTTATGTTAGTTAAGTAGGAGGTTATGACAGCAACATTACCCCAGGATAAGGTTTCCAATGCCAACTTTCTGCAGGTTGCCATGGAGGATAAGCAGGCGGGCCCCACACCTGGACACCGGTTGGGTGACTCCCTGGTTGTCCCCACATAGGATAGACTGGTGGAACTGGTACAGCGTGATTAGAATGATACGAGGGGTAGGCCATGATGGGCTGCTGAGGATAATAGTTTCTTTGCACCGTGTCTGGTGGTCGTGGCCATCTTCGGTCGTCTTCTTTGGGTAAGATGTGCCTCTTATGCATTCGATATTTCTATCAACCAACATTAGTTACTCGTCTAATAAGATAAGAACACAAGTGAAATGATCGATTCGGTAAACTCATCATAAAAACTCTTCTGAATTTTACTTTTGATTAGTTTCTCATTAGTCAATGCAGCCAAATACAAAAACCATGAATCCTGAGAGGTCTTCTAGCATGCATTAGCTCTAAGTTTTTTGTCACCTATAAATTATTCTATTTTGTCATAGGGTCTCAATGAGTATAAAAGAGCCATTTGAAATACCAACCTGGAGATGGCTAGCTACATTATGCCTTGTCAAGCCTTCAACTTTCATCAACTCGAGTATTCGAGACGGAATGGCTTGATCGACACCCAGTTGCTCCACTGCCTGCACAAATTTCTTGTGCAGTTCAGGTGTCCAGTCTACCTGAAACCAGGAATGGATTCACAAATAAAAATCACAAATGACAAACTAATCTGATTATAACTCAAACAGGCTTCCTATAATTCACAGAATTGTACTAGATATGTTCACAGAACGAGGGAATCAGAGCATGTAAAGTAGAAAAGAAAAGGTAATCAAAGAAACTTATAATAAATTCTTTGAGAATTCTGTTCAGACATGTTTATAATTTCTGTAAGAACAGCTGATCCAGCATCTCCAACTCAATTTATGGAAACCCAACTAAGAAAAAGTGCTATCAAATATGTCAATTTCACATCCAGTTACAAGTTGGATACAGTTATCATATGATATCTTGAGAAGTAGAGTTTACGGGAGATAAGATCAAATAGCCATAAAAAAGTTAATAGGAGTTTCCATGACTCAGAAAACTACTCATAGTGTGAAATCTATTTGTCAAAACTAAACTATGGCATAACTTAAATTTCTAAGAAAAGAAAAGTTGGTCACAAATTTCTTATTTAGATCACCTTCATCTTCTTCCGGTTAGATTTAGACAGAGAGGAATTATTCAGACCCGATGCTTTAGTCGGATTTTCAGCACTACCATTAACCTTCCTTTGGCTGTCACCGTGTTTTAGTTTAGAAGACATGTTACTCTCATTCTTAGTACCATCTACAGATTCCTCCTCCTCTTTGACTATTAACTTGCTTGGCATCTCTGGTTGGTCCACTAAGAGAGTAGCTTCAGCAACTGAGTCGCCTAATGTTGTTTCGACGGATTTCGATTCACCATCTTGCTCTCCACTCTCTTTCTCAGGGGAGCAGTTGGTGTGATCTTGGCAATCTCCATCATCCAATAACCGAGCTCCCTGCTTCAACTGCGGGGTTGAAGGAGCGGGGTACTTATCACTTCCTGTTGATTGCTCATGATCATTTTCTTGAATCTCAGATGAATTCTCTCTTTCATTCAAAATTTTCTTATCGGGATCTCCATTTTCCATGTCAACATGCAGCATGAACGCTGGCGATTCTTTGACAGGCTTGAGTGGCTCGGAGAGAACCCCACCTCCTGCATTAAATGCCTGCTCAGCATTAACACAATCAGAAAACGGAATTTTGAGAACACTTTCATGGAAAATTGGGACATATGTTACTAGTTCAAGGACCTTATGAACAACATGCTGCCAAATGTTCCTAAGCTTGTCCTCAGAAAGCGGTTTTCGCAAGAATTCCACTGCACCGAGCTGAAAATAGATTGTCATAGACATGCATGAACTATTAAAAAGAATCAAACCACTCATTCAATTGAAATCGTGATAATCTTAGTGATTTAACTCATCGGATTCTAAAAGCAAAATTCAGATACTGGTTGTGATTCAGTATTTGAAAGTAAAAAAGAATTATATGAAGATAATAGAAATTTGCAGTCTTTATGTAGAATTTGTAAAATAAGAGGCCAAATCAAATGACTTACCGCTATGCACTTCATCATAGTGCTCAAACATTGAATGTTAGAAGTCACTGTAATAGAAAATTATGAAGCTATATGTTAGAAACTGTGCCACTTTTCTAGAAAGAAAATAGTCATTTGTCGAGTTCGTTCCCGCGTCATTTTTACATGATCTTGGAGATTTGAAAGATCTAATAAGAGTCTTGCAATGAAACAAAAGAAATAAATTAAAATCTTTAATTCATGTATATAAACTTACTAATTATTGGCAATTCCTTAGCAGTTTCAAGAAACTTGAATGTCCCATTTCCGTTGCTCGTATTCACCTATAACCATAGTTAAAACAGGCACAACCAAAAATTTAGATTTAAGGATTAACCAAGGAACCTAGTAGTTAGGCACTTGATTAAAGTCCATCTGCTGATTCTATGCTTTTATTGCAGTGTTGAATTGACTGAAACACATAATTCAAAAAATGCACGCCGATGAAACAGTCGATCATTTTGCTCATCCCTCCGAAAACTGCATTTTAGCATGTATGTTTTACGGAAGCATATAATATTGATAAAAATGGAAAAGGCATTGTTTAAGTTAAAGCTCATCACCTCTACTATAGCAAGATGGAAACTTTCAGGTTTACTTGAAAATGCCGACAATGCTTCGGTCTCATTGCAGAATGTAGAAACTGCAACAGACACAGAGAGGGTAAAAGCAATTAACACAAACACTCTCACTTCTCTCTCACACACATACAAACACATCTGCAGAAAAACAAATGTTAAATGTCCACAACAGAACTTGACAATTTTTCCAACAAGCAAAACAAGATTATTGCTTGAAAGATCTAACATCATATAAAATTTTCTGCATTTCATTATTCTATACAGAAACTTTGATTTTACAAATGGACAGATGTGAAAAGGGATAGAATATCCTTAAATATTCAATTATTTCAATAAAATGCTTGGGAGATCAAAACTAAATAATTTAACCTTTTTTCTTTTTTCTATCTTTGATCCAGAGAATTATCATACATAAAAGCTCAAAAGCACTAGAAAAGATATCAAAATGCTTCGTAAAAATCAATAAGGGTAGCAACAAAACATTAGACAAAAAGGAATATGGCAATTATTTCACAATATAGGCCCAAAAAATTAAACCAAAAAGTTAAAAAGTTGATTTTCCTTTTTTTTTTTTTTTCCTTTTAAAACGAACTTATTTACTAGTACATAAAAGAAACTTTCACAAAAGATATGGGCACTAAGACAGAGAATTGACAAAAGAATCACACTACTTTCTGGTTTAGGAAAGTGAACAGTTCCACACAAAAAAAAAAAGAGAGCCAAACGAAAACAGCAATATATGGGACCAAAATGAGATTTAAAAACAAAATATTCTCTAACCAATATAATCCATTGTCTCAAGCATTGATCTTATCTCGGAAGCCGAATTTCGATCTTCATCAAGCACAAGTACTCTAAGGCCCTTAGGGAAATCTTTCCACTCTTGCAAGTCATTAGCAGTGCAAACCATAGCTGGTTTGGCATCGTTTAATTCTCAGGCCACCAAGCAAGGAGTTAATTAATCTGCATATAATCATCCACATGATGATGCCACAAATCAGAAAAACCATTTTTTGCTTGATCTATATATAATCTTGATCTCTAAATTCAAACCAAAAAAAAAAAAAATGGTAATCATAACAATTAACAAACATACAAAAGAGATAGTGATGAGCTTGCACAACATTGCAAATTGAGTGTGTTTTACTAAAAAAAATTGATCTTGGAAAATTAGTTCATACCCATGTTAAGTTTAGCAAAGATATGTGATTTGGACAAAATAGTGCAAAGTTTCTATTATGCTAAGAAAACCAGATAACCAAGAAATAAAAACAAGAAATAATTATAATAAAAGAAAGTCCTAGTTCATTATTATAACAACACATAACGCGCACATGTAGGGGGAAAAAGAGAGAGAGAAAGATTGATAGAAAGATTTTGTTGTCGTGTAGAGAATTCATTGCTGACGATCAGCTTATTCCGCAAAAAAAAAAAAAAAAAAAAAAAAAAAAAAAAAAAAAAAAAAAAAATTTCCATGTACGATCTGAGAGAAACTTACAGAAGGAAGAGACAAGGCAATTATGTTTGCCAAAAATGAAGAAAAGATAAAAAAATAAAAAAATAAAAAAATAAAAATAAAAAAAAGCCTGAGGAGTCATCAATGTGAAACGACTCAACAAGAAAAGGAAAAGAAAAGCAACTCAACGAGACGTGCATGCATAGAAAATTAGAAACCAAAAAGACCAACAAAAAAAAAAAGAAAGAGAACAGAGAAAAAAACCCAGAAAAAGTTTAGCAAGAAATAGAGAGTTTTCATTAAGGAGAGAAGGCATTAAAAATCTTGACTTGAGCACCATCATTAATTGCCGATGAAACATAATGCACCCAAAAGAGAAGATCCTTGGCTTGCTTTTGCTTACCATGCACCACAAGTAGTGCACAAAAGAAATATTGGTTTTTTGAGTTTTGAGTGTGTTGGTTCCTTAGTTTGGTCCTCTTCTCCACTTCTTCTTTGGCTGTAAGTATAGAGAGAGAGAGAGAGAGAGAGAGACCCCTCAAGTCCTCTTATTCCCACTTCTTCTTTGGCTGTAAGTGTATGCAGAGAGAGAGAGAGAGAGAGTTAAGTGCGTTTCCTGAAAGGGGTGCCTGTGACATCTGAACAGTTGCCATCGGCTGTTACGGACCACAGGATATACCAAGGGCCTAAAAGTAATTTCCTAATGTACTCTAGCCTAATTCAAGTTTTTGAGAGCCATTTGTTTGGTTCATAGATTAGAATTATAAACTTAGAACTATTTTTGATTTATGTGTATTTTTTTAAGAAAAAATATTATAACGAACTATGAATTATAATTTAAATTAGAAAATAAATCCTCCAACCAAACAGACTCAATATTTAAATTCGTTACTTCCTCTATTGCATGTTTAGGGCAATTTTTAAAAAAATATATTTTTTTAAATAGACATTAATTTATGTATTTTTACCTTTTAGATTAGAAGTAAAACTAGTCAAAAAGGTAAAGTTTTTTAAAATTAATATTTTTGATAAATTAGATATTTAAAAATATAGAATTTATAATTTTTTAATACGTTTATAAATATTAATTAGATATACCTGTTAGCATGTTTATATGAGAAAAGATTTATTAAGATCACATCAAAATAAAAATAAAAATACTTAAAATTGAACTTTTAGGATGCAAATGTGATGGTTCTTTCATTTTTTTCATGCTTTCTCGTTAGATTCTCTATCCAAAAAAAATCATTAGTGTCCAAAAAATTGCCCACGAAAATGGAGCTTCTATTCTTTTACTTTTTAAAATTCTATGATAAAACTACTCGTTGACAATTAAGATTTGCTTTTACGTAATTGTACCCAATGCAACATTCATTTGTTTAATTTCTAATAATAATGTAAGTTTTTGAATTATCAAGTGATATCACAAAGCATATATTTTAATCTTGAGGAACTTCTCATGCCAATATTTACAATGTTTTATTGTCTGCTTATGGAACGCCGCATCCCAGGTTAAAAAAACCGTTCTTTCTCTTTTTTTTTTTCTTTTTTTTTTTTTTTCCCTAATCAAGGCGAAACATATTATTAAAACGCCACCTATACAGTATGTTAGAAAATTTAAGTGTAGATGGTGAAAAGAATGCAAAAAATCACAGAGAATTTGAGACGTATATAAATACTTTTTTTTAAGATTTTATTTGTCCTCACTTCTTAAAATTTACTAATGAGTTTTAATAGCAAATTACCCTCAAGATACAACAATATCTAGCAATAATATTGAGTTCCAGAACATTAAATTAAGTTTGTAAATTTTCTAGATAATTAATAAAGACAGGTGTCATTCTATAAATGAATGCATCATTTTTAAACATTACAACTATTCACATAAAGGTACATCTTCAATGTAAATGTATCTTTTCATGGATTAATGTACATATTGTAATAGTTATATGTATTGTTAATTGGTGTGCAGATATGTATGAAAACATATCACCAATTGATGTAATGATTCGAGACGTTTCAGATCACATAACCTCATAAAAATATTGTTTTTTTGCAGAATTTCCGCTTCAGCAGGTGTTTTCCCGCTGCAGCGCGCAAACGGACCCGAGAGGCCTAAAAAAGGGTGTTGCAGCGCGAAGTTTTCCACTGCAATGCAAACATTTTGCTGCAGCGGAAAAATTTCAGCTGCAGCCAAAATATTGGCCGAACTAAATTGCACAGTTTTGTGCAGTTTGTCCGCTGCAACGTTTATAAACTCGCTACAGCACTTTTGAAGTCCCTTAACACGTATTTTTCTTGTTTTAACATTCAAATAACTTGTGATCTTGATCAAGACATATTACAAACTCTTTAACACAGTACACTACAAAAACAGTATCTATGCAGGCTTATTAGATCTACTCGGGAATACAAATGCATTTCTAACCCAACAACGAAGAAAGCTCCTATAATAAGTGACATGAAAATAAGATTCATCTACATACATAGACTCAAGATCATCAACATCTTAACCTCAAAAAACTGGCCGGAAGCTACAAACCGTAAACAAAGACAAGACAAATTTAACAATGTAAAACACACAATGAAACATGACATTTCAGTAAAATATAAAGAATATTTATGGTCCGCTCAGTTCACGCGTTTAAGTCATTTATTTTGATTTTAAATTTAAATTATTGACTTGTTTGATTTAGATACTTTAAGACTACATCATGATTAAAAAATTTATCAAACTCAATGTTATATTTGATAAAATCCTATAAAAATTTGAAGTTTTTTTAGGCTAAAAAATTGATAGTTTTGAAAAAATTCATTGTCTAAAAGTTTTTTTTTTTTTTTTTTTTTGTCTTTCATAATATCAAAGAACTCTCCTGACTTTACAGAACTTGGAAGTAAATATTCTAATTTTTGGGACTCGGTGACGTACGTGCCTCTTTTTGTATAAAAAGACATGGCTGTGATACCCTTCAAAGCAAGAAAGAATAATAAATATGATTTTCAACCCAATAATTAAGGTCCTTGCTTCCCTATATTACCCTTCTCTATATATGGACATTTTCACCAAGGCATCTTTTCTGTATCTTTTCAGCTCTACCTGTTTTTTCCCACTTATTGATGCTTTGAAACCCAACTATTTAATCATGATGAAAGTGCTTTCCAATCGTGAAAAGTTTTAGCTTTCCTTTTTTTTTTTATTTTTTTTATTTTTTATTTTTTTTATTTTTTATTTTTTTTTATTTTTCTTCTAATCAGCCGTACATCCTTTTAGTAATTGCACACAAGTACTGGTATATTAAAAAATACGGGGGGTTTTATCATGACTGTAACACATGCACATGTTAATTTGATTTTTCAGTATAATTAGACTTTTATGGAGAGCAAATTTACTTATTATTTAGTTTAGATATGTTAGTTATATTTTATATTCTATAAAAATGAGAATCTGATTGGATAAATATATACATAGACGAATTTTGAATGTTTACATTTTTATAGTAGTAATCATATAATAGATAGATGCAATTTTTTAAAGTATTTATCGTAAATAGTATATTTTAGATATTTATGGTAAATACCCTATTAGATTATAGTTTGACTAATCTAAGTAATAACCAGCAATTATCATAAAAAGAAAAGAAAAAAGAACAACTTACGACCACCAGTTTTATATATATGTCAACCTGCTGATAATATTTATCCCCTTTTCTTTTTGTCTGAATAACATGTGAATTATCAAAGTCTCAATTCGACTTTTAGACATATGATTTAGATAGAGAAATGAATACACAATTGATTGGCTACCTTATCTATTAAAAATGTTTTTTAAATAATTAGAAATATGTGACTTACCTATTGACTTTCTTGATCGATGTCCTCAGCATTTAATAAAAAGAAAATAAGGACATGAAAATTGAGTATTTATAAAAAAAAAATATATATATATATAAATAAAAAAAATAATGATCAATTAATTAATTTGATAACATGACCTTAAAGGCCAATTATAGTTTGTCTTCCACCTTAAAACACACATTGATTTTTCTTGAAGTGTAATGAAAGCTTTCAAAGTCAGTAGTTTGAATTAATTTTCTAGGATGGTTAAAAAACGAGAGAGAAAGAAAAGCTATAAATTTATTCCTTTGGTGTTTTCTGTTTTGGATCTATTAGACAAAATCAAATGTTTTTATGGTATTGACCATGACGTTTGTACAATATGTCTAGCTGTCCCGCTCAATAATCTTTCTTTGTGCCTACTTATTGTTCTTTTGAATCAACCATGTTGGGTTGGTTTCATTTAAGCAAAAGGCAAAAAAAAAAAAAAAAAAAAAAAAAGTTATACAAATGATTTTTGCTTAAAATACAACAAATTCATTCAAAAATCAATCATAAGGTAACCTTCTCACTCTTTGTTTCTAGAATTCCATAATAATAACGGGTTTGGAGCCGATTTATTTAACCGGTACAAACTTAAATCTCAACTCTTAAAAAAAAATCATGGGAGCTTAAATCTTAAAAAAAGAAAAAAAAAGAAAAAGAAAAGTGATGACATGGAAGGATAAACTTGTAATTCCACTACTTCCTTGCATGCTGACTTACATAATAATTACATAGTTAAGATGGTGGAGGCAGTTATTATTATATACATACAAAAGATTATCTTATGTCAAAAGGTAATAGAGGTAGTTAGTTCGTTAATTAAATATTAGACAAGAAAAAACAAAGTTTAAGCGTTTGTATCACATGCACTTGGGTGCGTCCTATTATCGTGGGATGCATGAAGGGGCGTTGACTTTTGTTTTACTTAACAAATAATATAGCAACACGTCAATAGTTTGCGGTGGTTAAAATGAAACTGACAAGATAATCCGATTTTATGTGGAAAAAGATGACATTGTACGGAACGCAGTGTCGTGCCAAAGTTGGCCAAGGAAGTGTAGGCGTAGGTCGTAGCTGCGTAAGAAAAGGCAGAGGCCAGACTCACGTGCTGCTTATGAGCAATGACTCGTGACAGGCGCCTTTTTGTCACGTGTAACTGCTGGATTAATTTACTGTTTCTCAGTAATTGTCGTTTTTGATAAATGAAGGGCTTCATAAATTTAAACATAAAAAGTTAAATATTATAAGAAAAAATATTATAATAAAAAAATTTTAACAGTAGTTTAAATTTATAAAAAAAACACATAAAAAATTAATTAATTTCTTTTTAAGAAACTTACACGGTGAAATTATTCATCTTTAATCACTGATAATAATTGTTATTAATTAATTTTGTTGTTTCTCAATATTTGTCGTTTTTTTAAGAAACATAAAAAAGTTAATTATTGAATTTAGTTTTCCATATTTATTTTTACATCAATACTTGATTTTTTTTGTGTTTATATTAAAATTTTATAGTATCCGACACAAAATTTAGAGAGCATGTAGATAGTGTCAGTAATATAAGTAACAACACGAATATTACGGGTTAGAATTGAGAAAAAAGAGGTTTAGGTCAGAATTAGATCAATTTAAAATTGACACGAAAAATATGAATGAATTTCGGGTTGGACCCGCCTAATCTGAACATAACACGAAACTCGTAAAAAATTAAAAAATATATATTTTTTATTACATATTTTATTATAAACTTGTGATATCATGATAGTTATACTCAAAATCTTATACTATTATTTGCTTAATTTTGATGAATGTTATTGTATTTTAGTGTGTTATGAATTTTAAGTTATTTCTAATATGTAAAAAATAAAGAAAAGTATATAATTTTCGTGTCAATTTCGGGTTTACGGATCAATTTTGTGTCACGGGTCATTTTCGTGTCGTGTTCGTGTTGCTGTTTTTTTAAAAAATTCAT
Organism: Morus notabilis; assembly: GCF_000414095.1. NCBI lineage: Eukaryota > Viridiplantae > Streptophyta > Magnoliopsida > Rosales > Moraceae > Morus > Morus notabilis. The sequence goes on from NW_010364208.1 coordinate 859,171, forward strand.
GTCACAGGTCGTGTTTGGGTTGACTGTCAATTTAAGAAAAAAAAGATCAAAATATGACACAAACACGACACGTGACACGAATTGTTACTCATACACGTAGATCAATTTAAAAAAGAATGGAGAATCTTTCCTCTTTTTTTTTAGTAGAAGAAATGCTTATATATTTCGTTTATTATTGATTGTATTGTTATATCGATTTAGTTGACGAAAAACACATTCTTCTTTTAAGAAAGTTAAACGTGCTTGAGACGCTGATAGAGTTTATCTATGTCTAAACCAAATCTGACTGAAACATATACTTTAGGGCACCATGTACAGTTAAGATACTATTTTAAGCAGTCTCTTTTTCTCTGTTTTTATTTTATTTTATTTCATTTTTTTTTCTATTGGAACAATGTCGTTAGTTAATTCTTTACTGATTAATATGCCAATTTCACATTGGTACATATTAGTTTGTTACTATAACGTATTAATTGGTAAAAGTTAAAAACCATCATTAGCACTAATACACACACACACACACACACATAAAAGAACGAATTTCATGATTTTTTTTTTTTGTTGTTGCCATGCAAAACTAGTGTGGTATTGAAAAACTATGTAAGAGAAAAAAATTGTTATCCATTCAAACGACAACTGATAAAAACGACGAAACAAAGGAAAATAATGAGAATGCTCTTGAAGCTGATTTACATGGTTCGTACGTACTAGTTTATGTAGAGAACCCGTTTGGTTGGAGAATTCGTTCTCTGATTCGAATCATGGTTCATGGTTCGTTATAATATTTTCTCTCATAAAAAACACATGTAAATCGAAAATGATTCTAATCTCATAGTTTTAATTTATGAACCAAACGGAACAGAAATTATGCGCACAATGAAATGAATATGGTATTAAGAAGATTGTTCAATACATACAGAAAAGGAAAACAAGTTGCCATTTTTGAAATGGCCTTTCTAAGATCAAAATTGAGAGTTTTTGTGAAAGTCTTGGAATTATATATGGACGATGTGGTCTCTTTATGGTCACTAGGAAAAAACTACTAAAAAATTGTTGACACAGTTGTGATGTGACCACAGAGCTATATGGTCCATATGTACGTGCAAATAATTTGGAGATCAAAAGCTATACCGGTCCCAATATACAGTTGAGACTATGATATGACAATTTTAAATCTTTGAATTCTCAAAGATCAATCTAAGAATATAAAAAGCAAAAAGATTTTCTTATTTTATGAGCTTTCGATAAGCTTTATCAGTTTTGTCAAATTTTTAAAGATTTTTTTGGGTAGGCGATTGGACTATTTCTAATGCTAATGTTATATATAGCATCACAATGGGAAAATGACATATTTAATATGTTATTTTGATCTATATTTACTATTTTAACTTTTATATTAATTTATTATTATTATTATTATTATAGAGTTTTGAAAGTTGTAAAAGTGATTCAGATAATTTGAAAATTTCAAGATTGTAATAATTAATTAAATAAATACTCCAATCAAATATCAAAATAATTTACATATGCTACACTTGTGTCAAAATTGCCATCAAGAATATATGGTATATATCAAAATTAACACTAAGAATAGCATTGCATTGTATAGTGATTTTCCTACTCAAAAGTTAAATTTTGACATTGGCTTAGCATTGCATCAGAGATGTTAAAAATATCATATCAACATCAAATTTGCATAATTTTCTAACAAAGTTTTACTCTAAAGACAATATTATTAGTACACGTAGGCCTAATTAGATATGCATACCATAAGTCATCATACTAATTTATCTTATGCATCCATAAGGTAAATTTATTGTTGTTATATTTACCTTTTCAGCGTCATGGCTGTTACATAGAATTTATATTACACGCACTATTTTTACATGTATAAGACTGGTCTTCATGAAGGACTTACCTAAACCAAAATTTAATTAACATTTCTACGTGGAAGTTATGCATATATTTGACGTGTAATGATCAATTATATATTCTGATTTAATTAACTTTGATCTTAAAACAATGCCTTTAATTAGGGCCATGAACATTTGAAAGCTAATTAATTAAACATCAGTTTAACGTTGCTCAACAATAATTGTAAGAAAATTAGTTCTATTTATTGATGGAGATTTTCTACTCCCACGAAAATTTAAGGATGAAGATCTGTGAATATTGCTGAAAAGAAAATAATGTGTTGCTTCAAAAAAAAAAAAAGTTTAATTACTTAAAATAAATAACACCTAAAGCACAAGAAATTAGGCCAGCATGATTTTTGTTCTAGCTATTATTCCAAAATTAATCAAAGAGGCAGAAAAAGATTGAAACTCTACATATTTTGTCCACGTCTTTGATTAATTTTGGTCATCAAGCTGACTTCTATATCACGAGTACCACCTGATGATTAATTTGCATAACAAGATCAACATTCCGCAAGACTAATGTGACAACTTATATTATTGATAAACATCGTCTAGTTGTATATCTGAGTAATTTGCATCCATGGTCCTTCAATTTTTTAGTACGCTACACTTTAATCCTACTTTTTTTAATTTTAACAAAAAAGCCCCTCAACTCTTATTGATGGCTTTCCGTCCAAATTCATTCACAAACTCACGGATACACGCACGTGCCCATCATGTGCCCTTCTTTTTCAATATAAAGACGGAAATGCCCTTAGCTTTCAAACAAACAAAACAAAAAAAAGAAACTCCTTTTTTTTTTTTTTAATAAACAAAAATCAACAGCCTTCTTCGATGTTCTTTATACACATTCAAAAATCTTTCACACATTCAAACTGCAAGTATAATTTGATATGATGGTAAGGCTGTTTGATCGCTCTTCTCGATAAGGTTTAATTTTTAATTCAAATAAGTGTGTGATATGTATATGGACAAGTCATGCATTTTCTGAGGAATTCACACACCTTGGTTCACTTAAGTTTTTTCATGAGTATATATATTACCCTCTAACTTTATAACCCTTTTTGTCGTTAGAGAAAAAAGTCCTTAAATAATAGGGTAAACAAGTAAAACTAGAGAACTAAAATCTCATATGTTTTTTTTTTTTTTCCAGTTTTTTTAATTCATGTGTTAAGGAATACACAAAGTTCAAACTATTGATAATTTGATGAGTGTTAAGGCTAACTGTTCGCTCTTCTTGATAAGATTTTAAATTTAAACCAGTGACCGAGTGAGGTATATGAGGTATATGGACAATGCATTATGTGAAGAACTCAAATACCTTGTCTCATAAAATTATTTCAATACGTTTGCCTTTATCCTCATTACCCTTTTTCATTATGAAAAAAAGCCGTTAAATGAACAATTAGACATACAAGTAAAACTAGACCACTAGGTCTCATGTGTTATTTATTTATTATTATCATTTCTTACTTTGATTCGTGTGTTACAAGGAATGCACACTGGGATTCTTCTATATCGACCCCTCTTTAGATACGACATCAAAGGAAAATTTACCAACTTCAATTGATTAGTACCTTTCACATGAATGAATTCATGCCCCGTTAACAACAAAACCAGATATGAAAACAATTAAGGTCGGAGAATTTAAATTCCTAGATGTTGTAACATCATCAAAAATCATTTTCAAATTGGGTGTCAAGGCTTATCCGAAACTATGTAATGATAACAACTTTTCAAATAACAACATTCAAGAGTTTGAATCTATTATCTAGATTTCTTGTGGACAAAATCAAACTCCGGCAGTTATAAGTCCATGTCATGGGGATGATCATTAATTAATGTACTTAAGAAGCGTAACCAATTTTTCCCTTTTTAAAAATTAATTATACCTATGACAAGGAACGCGGACTTTTCTAACTTTATCTTCGCCTCCTAAAACCATCCCCATTCCCATCCCTACCGAATAAGAGACGAGAATAGAGTTGAGGAATCACTTTTAGGGGCCTTGATATTCATGTTCGATCAAAATTTTAAAATTTGGAGACAAGAAAATAAAATTGAAATTCATCTTAAATTCAATCCAAGTTAATGTTCACGAATCACAAACAAACCAAATTCCAAGAGAAACAAGATTAGGATTAAGGTTAGTGCTAAATACATCTTAAAAATAAATATTTTTTTTACCTGAAATGTACATTGGGCAATGAGAGGGCATTCGTTGCCACGCCACTACCTTGACTTAGAAATAAGAAGTTCTCTTCATTACAGCTAAAAACCCCGTTAACAGTTATCGTTCGTGCTTAATTAAGATCAGTGGGCCCCTGCGAGTCCTCATGTGTGGGAAAAATACCATGCATGATTAATCATGATCTGCTCACCATGCACGATATGAAATTTCTTTATTCCTTAGAAAAATAAATGAATTACCTAAAAATTTCTATCTTCAGCTATTAGATTTGCACCAATTAACTATTTACTCTGCATAATTGTCAATCTGATATGATTTTAACCAGATCTAATGATAAAAAATTGGTCATATACTAAAGGAGGCCTGCCAGAAAAACTCCCAACAAATATATCCTAGACGTACACAAAACAATTAACTACACACTAAGGGGAAACCTTGCTTTTTAAGTGTTAATTTGTTTCTTGTAAAAAAGTCAAAACTTTCAAACAAAAATAGTTTACAACATGTTTCTCGTTGACATGACCATTGCATATGGGTGATCTTATTACAGATAATCGAATAGGGTTATGTTGTTTTTGTACATATATATGGAGATCTTTTACGTCTTAGAAAAACTGTTCATATATTAATATTATTACAATACTCCTTGAAGGGCTTCAATATGGTAGCTACCGAACACCTACTGATAATGTGTTTATCTTAACTTTTAAAAGATGTCAAAAAACCAAATAAATTTCACAACAGAAAGAAAAAATTCAATAGTTCAGACACATGCAATAATATAATTTACTATAAATAGAATTCTTTTATCGTTTCCTAACATTTTTCATGATTTGACGCACGAGATTTTTTTGCCTGCCCGTACATATTTTCAGTTACTATGAACTCCAAGGATTTATGCAATGAGTACTCAAAAAAAGAAAAAGGAAAAATGCTATAAGATTTTTGCAAGGAAAAACAAAACTGTTGTTAACAAAACTGTATAACAACAGTGTAAAGATCATATTTTCAATGTAAATGTTAATATCAATTGTATATTCCTTACTATAATTATATTACTCAAATCCAATAAATATATACATGAAAGGAAGATCATCAGTAGTGCTTGAAATAAGGTGTGCCTCCATATACCAGTTAGCCTTATAACATAAGTATGGGTTTCAATTTCAGTTGCGAGAAAAAAGTCATTTTCTCAAAAAATAAAAATAAAAATAAAAATAAAAATAATTTACAGAAGGAAGATTTTAGGACAATACGTATTTATCGCGGGGGTATTGAGTTAAGAAAAAAATGTTTAGCAGGATAAGATTATTGTGATAGAATCACCCATGATAGCAGACATATATCTGAAAAATTTATCAATTATACACTGTGGTCATATAATTGGTTATTGGAACGTCAAAAATATCAGGCAGGAAATCGTGGTGTGCAATAAATCACTAATAATGGAAGAATTCTCTGGTAATAATTGAAGAATTCTCTCGAAGAGTAAGGTTTAATACCCTCCGTAGATTTTCATTAAGTTCAACTTTTTTAATTTTTAGTTTGATATACCTTGATATGATTTGATGGTTCAAAACTGTATTTTATTGATAATAAATTGTTATCATCATCCATTTTAATCTGTTTAGACCTTCTTTGGAAAAGAGGGGCGATGATAAAAAAAAAAATAAAAACAAAATATCATGTAGGAAATAGGACTACTTTTGGTGTAATATTTGTGTTCCTCAACGTATATGAACTGCAATGCAAGTGATGAGTGACAAGTGTCTATTGAAACTTCTTTTAAATTTTCTCAAAAAAGAAAAAAGAAACTTTTTTAAGAAAATAATTTTTTTTAGGAAATAATTTTCTATCTCTTTTATATATTTTTTTGAAGCAAAAGAAAGAATAACATTAAAAAGAAAAAGAAAAATTTTATAATAGGGTATGAGAAAAAAAAACCTTATCAATACAAATTTAAACCGTCACATTAAATTATAACTATATCGGATTATAAAAATATAAAAATTTAACATTGATAAAATTTTAATGATTTAAAAGATTTGCATACCCTACTAATAATTCTCCACACTGCATAGAATGCATTATAAGTTTATAACAACATTCTACGCAAGAAAACCAACAATTAAATCAAGCAAATAAATTTCCAAAATGATTTTTTGCCAATGACAAGATAAAGATGCACATGATCGAGACCTACATTGTCAACTTTTAATGGGGATATCATTCTAATAATTTGATCTTATAGTGAGATGATAAAAAACCAATTGACGTTTTTCCTCTCTCAAGGGAATAGTGGAAGACCCACCCATGACTCTTAGCTATTATATTTTGTGGATCTTGTCCCCTCTAAGTTTTATTTATCTCTTCTCTAAAATCGTTTAATTAGACTTTCAAAGGGATCAATCGTTTTTCAATTTTGGGAGATGGGAAAATTTCACAAACAAAAAATCTCTTGTCCATATCAAGCCTTTTTCACTTGTGGATCGACGAGCTTACTTGTGCTGATTTTGTGGGAGCAAATATTAATCTCCCTAATCTTATGTTTCTGTCCTTTTTTTGCTTGAGAGCCACAAAAAATGTTAATTTGAACTTGTGACCATTGAATCCAATACCATTCCTTCTTTATTATTGTCTTTTTTTTTTCCTTAGAAAGATAATGATTAAAAGTATCTCTAATGCAATGCCAAATTTTAGCACTTGAGAGAAAAAATCACTCTTGACTCTCTAATGTAATGTCATTTTCTATACTAAAGTTTGCAAATACTAATTAATATTCTTTATTGCAAATTTACCGCAAAGTGTTTTGACATTTGATTTTTATTGGTTGATATATTACCTTTTTCATTTAATTATTACTAAATGGTTCCTTTTAAATTATTTTTAATATTAAAAGTTTACTTTTACCAGTTTTGAAGCTTAATGATTATGATAAAAAGTATATACGACATTTAAAATAATATTATACATTAGAGTACATAATAAAGTAAACATAAAATATTTATTTTCATATTTTATATTGACAAATATAACATTGAAATATTTAAAAAACTATGTGCCATTCAAATAAGAATTAAACTGCTTTCTTTTTCCCTTATCCTCTTTTGTACAAAATCAGACAACAAAATCCTGCCTGGTTATGTTGGGCAGTTTTGAAATTTGGACGTATTAGGTGTATGGGGTGAGCTTCCTAACTAAACGTTTGCAACCCACTATTACCAAAAGACCACTAATTAGAACCTTTATCTATCATTTTAATAACCATTAAGTTGCTGAAAAATATATATATATATATATATATATATACAATTTAGAATAACTACATAAATTGTATTTAAAGGTGATGAGATTGAAAAACTGAGAATTCATAAACATAGCAGTTTTCTTTTCTTTTGCATCATATTGTATAAATTCCCGAACATATAACTTTAAGCATAATAAAAAGCGAGACAAATAAATTATGCTTTTCTTGAACCAATTTTGAACCATCACACCACTTCGAGTTACAAAAATTGTCATATACATATTTTTTTAATATGATATGATTCTGATACCGCCGATAAAAATTTGTTTCTTAACCTAGGACGGAATCCTCTAAATTGGAAACCATGACCCGTTTTTTTCGAGGGTTAGAGTGAAAAATTTAAACTTTTATAAGAGACCCAAGATTTATCCCAAAGGAATTGGCAACCCAAGATGACATGACATGACCTTACTAACTGTTAATGGAGTTATTTGTGTTGTGGTTGTAGATGATACAGGTAGGTTGTTCAATTGTGAGCCACATATATTGGTCGCAAGTTGAGGGGTCCTAAAGGCATATTACTAGTATGAGGCAGGCACAGGCAAGGCAGACACGAATCAAATTGACCGTTGATCAATCATCTAAGTCACTACTGTTCTTGGCTCAATAATGGTATACACTTTTATCTAGGTATGTGCAAACACTTTTGTTTCTAGCACACAGATTTGGAACCCTGCAATGACTTGGCTTTTGGCTTGTTCTCTTTTGAGAATGATTGTGTCTCGGAGGATATATATATTATATATATATATATATATATGGGCACTAGAAAGTTGTTCAAATTTTGAAACAATTATGTCCCCTAGATTTTCTGTAAAGGTAACACATAAAACATGTGCATTTTTCAAAATTCAAGCAGCATAAGAGGATTTTTTTTTTTTTTTTTTTTTTTTCAAATTTTGGTATGTTTCCCTTCCGAACTCTTGAATTTTATAAGTGTTCAAAAATTTAATAAATCGATGATGACTGTTAAATTTTAGATGGAAATATCTTCGTTTACGTCGCGAAAGCTCATATAAAGAGCATATATTAAAATTTAGATAATGATAAGAGCATGTAAAGTCATGTGCACAAGTATGTAATCATCCAAATTTTAACAACCAGTCATCATCAAATTGGAGGCATTATAATGGGTACTATACTTATTTTTATTATACATGGTAGTTTATTAAAATTAAAAGTTCAGCAGATAATTTACCAATTGACAAAAAATTCAAAGGATAAAAGACGTGAAACGTTCAAATAGAATTTGCTAGAACGAGTTCTGCTTTTTCAGTGTCACAAAGTGTTTGGCTCCGCTAGGTTTGTAAAGGGAGTTATCCTAACTGAAGTTTGTCTCTTTCTAATCTGTGAGAAGAAAATTGATGCATCTTATTTCCTGTTTTTCCTTGCTACATTAAAGACATATTGATACTCATCAAATAGCATGGCAAAATAGAAATTAATGAGTGGTTTCAATCTGGTATTTAACAATAAAACAACTAGAAATAATCGTACTCAGCCAAAAAAAAAAAAAAAAAAGCGAAAAATTAGAAATAATTGTTGAGGTGTAAAATCGCCAGACACGATGAATTCATACATGACATCAATAATATTGATCTCTTGCACGTAAACAGTAAATAAAATGAACAAAATATGCGCAAAAAAAAAAAAAAAAAAAAGAATTTAGAGAGGTTCACTCTCGAGTGTTCGACTTAGGGTTTTCCTAAATGGCCTTAGGACCTATTTACGCCCTTCTATGAACATGTCTTGAAGATGATGGGATCTATTTTTAGTACATGTCAAGTGAAAACATCATCTATTTCTGCAAGGAAGGCTTTGTAATGAATATACAATATAGTACAACGATTCTGTAATATTTGGTTTCTAATGAATATACAATAATAAAATTAAATTTATTACACATAAGCACACCTTATAAATTACCGATAACAAAAAATAACGAACGAAAAAAATAAAAGCACAAATCGCACTAAGAATTTTATACAGATTCACCAATTTGACTACGTTACATTTCTACCGTTGCAGATTTCACTATATTATTGAAGAAATTCAATACAGAGAATCACTCAACCATTCACTTGTGTTTCTCTCATGCTCAAAAGCGTTTCCTAGCAATCACATTCTATTTTCTCTCAGAAAATCGTCACAATTAGAACCCCTAATGATAGGTATTTATATAGTACAAAAAAAGCCTGAAAAAAGCTCAAAAGAAAACCCAAAAACCGACTCAAACTCGACTTGGTCCCGTGTTGTGGCGCCACTTCGAATGCTCCCATGCTGCGCGCTGGCGCTGGGTCTTCTGCCAGAAGCTGCATGCTTCTCCTCCAGCGCCGCGGCGCTTAGCAACCTTGTTCTTGATTTCTAACGTGACTTAGGCTCCACAATCTTTAACAAAGCACACTTTATAAACATTACCTTTCCCCGTATTTCATGTGGATGCATTGCACGGCCAAATGCCAAAATTTTCATGGCTTTACTTCGAGGGAAGAACAATTTATTACTTTTATTGTTTGACTTGAATATTCTCACAACTTTTTTGGTTTCTGGACTCAAATTATGATAGTTTAAATCTTTGATTAATAGCATAGTCTAACAACAATTACACACGGACTCTATCACAAAGTATGAAGTTAAATCCCACCTCAAATTCAAAAAAATATATTATAATATATATATATATATATATAAGATTGTTGATAAGAAAATGTCGGTTTTGAGGGCCTGGTGGAAAAATCGCTACGTGGGTCTATGGGATCGAGTGGACCTAACTAATAGTGATGGTGGTTGGGAGGGAATCGTGAATTGCCCCAAAAAACATTTATCTTCTATGGGATCAATTTTGATGTATTTTTTTTAAGAGAACAATTAGTACATGGACAATATAACACCACTAATTTCTACTTCTATCTCTTAGAAAATATAATAATTTAGATTAGACACGCAGTTAAAAAAATAAAATAAAATGAACTCAATTTTTAGCCTAACAATTTTCCTTTTTTTCTAAATTAAAATGGCAATTGACTACATGTTATAATAAATAAAATAGTATTTACTACATTAAAGATTTAAAATGGCAATTAAATATTGGATCTAACTCTAGGCGGGTGAGGCAATTGGTGAGGGAAGTTCAGAGGAAAATGCTGAGGAGTAACATGAGTCCCCCTTTTTTTTTTTTTAATTTATTTAGCGAATACGGCAGTTCATAGTTTTGCCAAGTTATTTGTTAGCATTGCTCAAGTTTGACTTATTGTTGAACCTTGCAATCAAGAAAAAAAAAAGACAAAAAAAGGGAAGTCAGAGAAGTAAAGATACCATGCTAAATGGGAATAACTTTCTTCTTTAGAGAAAGCAATGAATATTCTTTATTTTTTTTTTTCCCCACTTCTTTTTTATTCTTTTCACGAGGAGGGAAGGCTAGAAAAACATTACCTAATGAAACATCTCCAAGAATTCTATTGCATGCTTCAATTATTTCTTGAACTAATTATTCATCATCTTTGTTACACAATTTTCCTGTGATATCAATAGAACAAGAGATTACAAACGCCCTCTACGTCACATCTCAAACAAATTCTATGAATTTGAAACATAACTCATCTCTTGGGATCAAGAAACACTTTTGGTTCCCCTTTTACTTAGACAAGGGATTTTCATCAATCATCCAAGCTATATATATGTAATACATACATATATATATAT
>NW_010364209.1:0-1214 GCF_000414095.1 Morus notabilis
TGCGGGATTTAATTTTCCCAAAAAAAGGCGGAAACTTTGGCAGTTTCCTGAAAAGTATTAGCGACGACATTTTAACATTGTCGTCGCAAAAAAAAGAACGGGAATATTTGTCAAGAATATTCTCTGAAATATTAATGATGTGAAGAACAACGACGTCGTTTATCTTACAACTGCGACGATATTTTAATATTTTTTGTGACAACATATTGTCGTCGTAAAAACTGACCTGTATAAATACAGTCGTAGATTGGTTTCCTCCATTTTTTCCGACGTCTCTCTCCGTTTTCTTCCTTCCTCTCCATCCAAAACCGTCACATACCGTCCAAAACATCCGAAAAAAGCTTAAATACTTCATTCTCTCTTCAAATCCTTCATTTGTGGCGAAAAATATTACGAAAAAGCCCAAAAAAGTGGAATTCTTCCTCGCCATCGCCGCCCCTTAATCCGGCCATCGCTGCCCCTTATTCCAGCCGTCGTCGCCTCCCATTTTGCTGCCTTACCGTTATCCAACCCCCGTTGTTTGTGAGTTTGGATTTTGTGAGTTAATATTTTGGTATTTTGTTAATTGATTTTAGCATTTTTGTTATGATTTGTGGTTTTGTTTTAGATTTTGGATTTAATTTGTGGTTTTGGATTTAGAATTGTGAATTATAAATTAGAATTGAAATTGAAATATGTGGTAATTAGCTTGAAATTTGTATGAAATGTGTTTAATGATGATTATGTGATGATTAAAAAATAGACGACCTAATGTAATGAGAAAGAATAATAAATTATATCTTTAATGATTAAAAAAATTAGATACAAGTTTTCATTAGGATTATATTAATAATTAAATAATTAAATAAACTAATGTTAAATACTTATTATAAAATAATTTGTGAACATTTTCATAAAATTTGTTAAAACTTTATAAATTGTTTGTAGTGGAGATGCCTATGGAGAAGAGTTGGATACATCACATTACGAGGTGAAGAAGTTATTAAGTAAACTGGGTCTGAGCTACGAGGCAATTCATATATGTAAGTATGATTGTGCTTTGTTTTGAAAGCAAAATACTGCTTTGCAGTCTTTTCCAGTATGTAGTACAAGTCGTTGGAAGAGCAAAAAGGAAAAAAAAGTTTTGTGAAAAGTACTCTGATATTTCCCTTTGAAGGATCGGTTGAGCGTCTATATGCTTCCCGTCACACTGCTAAGGAAATGACATGGCATGT
>NW_010364210.1:0-3381 GCF_000414095.1 Morus notabilis
AAAAAAAAAAAAAAAAACACTCCACTCAGAAAAGGGCCATGAGCATCTACATCAGCATCCGTTGAGCCGTATATTCCTCCTCTTCCCACGCAATTTCTCCTTCATTAACCGTCAAAATCCGCCTCTTTCCTTCTTTTTCTTTCCCACACAAGAAAAAATCTGATTTAAAAAAATTAAAAATAAATCCTTTTTCAATTCTCCGATTTTTACGCTCACGCTCCTTATATTCTTATTTACACAACCCATCCGATATAAGAGAGAGGAGAGAGGAGAGAGAGGAAGTCGGTTGATTCGTCGTCGGTACGATCGGCGACGGCCATGGACGACCGAGGCAGCGCAACTGCCGGTGCCGGCGGCGGCGCTGGCACGGTTCAGATCCAGCAGAGCAGGAGGCTGCCGGATTTCCTCCAGAGCGTGAATCTCAAGTACGTGAAATTGGGGTACCATTACCTAATCTCCAATCTCTTGACCCTCTGCTTCGTCCCTCTCATCATCGTAACCCTAATCGAGGCCTCACAGATGGATCTTGGAGATCTGCGGCAGCTATGGCTTCATCTCCAGTACAACCTCGTAAGTGTTATCATTTGCTCTTCTTTCCTGGTCGTCGGTCTCACCGTCTACATCATGACCAGGCCCAGACCCGTTTACCTCGTCGATTACTCCTGTTATCGAGCCCCCGACAACCTCAAGGCTCCCTTCGATCGGTTCATGACGCACTCGGAGCTCACCGGCGACTTCGACGACTCGTCGCTCGAGTTTCAGCGTAAGATTCTGGAGCGCTCGGGTCTTGGAGAGGAAACGTACGTCCCCGAGGCGATGCACTTCATTCCTCCCCGGCCGTCCATGGCGGCGGCCAGAGAGGAGGCCGAGCAGGTGATGTTTGGGGCTTTAGATAATCTTTTTGCTAATACGAATGTTAAGCCTAAGGATATTGGCATTCTCGTTGTGAATTGTAGCTTGTTTAACCCTACACCGTCGCTTTCCGCCATGATTGTTAATAAGTACAAATTGAGGGGTAATATTAGGAGTTTCAATTTGGGAGGGATGGGCTGTAGTGCTGGGGTTATAGCTGTTGATTTAGCAAAAGACTTATTGCAAGTTCATAGGAACACTTATGCTGTTGTTGTGAGCACTGAGAACATCACTCAAAATTGGTACTTTGGGAATAAGAAGTCCATGTTGATTCCTAATTGTTTGTTTCGCGTTGGGGGGGCGGCGGTTTTGCTATCGAATAAGTCCATGGATAGGAGGAGAGCTAAGTACAGGCTTGTACATGTTGTGAGGACTCATAAGGGAGCAGATGATAAGGCTTTCCGTTGTGTTTACCAAGAACAGGACGATGCGGGGAAGACGGGGGTTTCTTTGTCCAAAGATTTGATGGCAATAGCTGGTGGTGCTCTTAAGACTAATATCACTACTTTAGGCCCTCTTGTGCTGCCTATTAGCGAGCAGCTTCTTTTCTTTGCAACTCTTGTCGTTAAGAAGTTTTTCAATGCGGATGTGAAGCCTTATATTCCGGATTTCAAACTGGCGTTTGATCATTTCTGCATACACGCTGGTGGAAGGGCTGTGATTGATGAGCTTGAGAAGAATTTGCAGCTTTCGCAGGTGCACGTCGAGGCTTCTCGGATGACTCTGCACCGGTTTGGGAACACCTCATCGAGCTCCATTTGGTATGAGTTGGCCTACACAGAAGCACAGGGAAGGATGCGCAGGGGAAATCGTGTGTGGCAGATTGCGTTTGGAAGTGGTTTCAAGTGTAATAGCGCGGTTTGGCAAGCGCTTCGGAATGTGAAGCCGTCACGTAATGGTCCCTGGGAAGACTGCATTGACAAGTATCCTGTGGAGAAAGTTTCATAGTTCAAATTAACATTTTCGTTTCCATTCAGGTTATTGATCATCACCTATCCTGACTGCTGCTTTTATCTTGTTTACGTTTTAGACTTCATTTGACACTCTACCGGATGTTGAATTGTGTTTTTGGTTGCTTCATTTCTTGTTACGTTCTGTTTGTACCCGCTCAGTGAGTGCTATGATCTCTAGACGTGTTAGTTTCGTTTCTTTGGTTATGTGGCAGAGTTCTCATCATTTTGTTTTTTTGTTTTTTGTGTGTGTGTGTGTGTTTTAATGTTGTGTCAGTGATCATAGTAATGAATTTTGTTATTTGTTAAAACTTGTATCAGAAGTCTATTGTACAATTAGATATTTTTAATGGGATGATCATTACTTGATAAATGATATAGTATCGAATTCCTTTGTGGAGCCCATTTTGATTGTTCCCCAAATTTACATCTTTGTCCATTATGATTTTGGTTGTTAGCCCTGGTGGGAAACTTCTTGTTTCGTCTTATCTTATTGTTCCTATTGCATCTTTAAATTACTTGTAAGCCTGTCATTACTCCTCTTACTAGGCATTGTACTTGGTTTTAGAAGGAAAGCACGATTTTTCCTCTTTGTATCTGCCAAAAGTGACTGGCACAACTATAGTTGTCCTGCTTCATTCTTATGGTCCCAGTTTAGCCTTAGCAGCACACGGCAATTAGAAAGATGAATAATTCCTATTTCATGATACTTTTGAGGTTCAAAGAAAGGGAAATGCGTTAACCTTGCTTTACGTGAATATGAGAGAGAAAAATGATACTTAGGCATGCCTTTTGCCAAATTTTTTAACTAGGCTTTTCCAACCAAACATTTATCAATGTTTGGAGTTACGTGAATAATGAAGAGATTGATTCCAGTCAGCATCAGCAACTTGAGTGACATCATTGTCTTTGGCAAATTGTGTCCCAACACAACGTGGTTGTCCCCTTAGCATTTTTTTTTTTTTTTTATTTACTCGCTTTTATGGGATGTCGTTGGTCATGAATAACTGAAAATCTTTTACTTGGAATGAGCAAGTAGGGAACTTGATATGTGTGGTCCTTGTTTTTGTTAAATCTCTTTTGACGGTGATCACTGATTCACACTTGATGGGAAATAGATTCTTATTGAGTACACAAAATTTGTCCTGTTCATAGTCCTCGTATTGTGGCCAACACACCGCGTATTCCATGGATGATTCATTCTCATGATGATTTTTCAAGCAGAAAATTGATTTAAGGGTCTATTTGGTTGGGTGGAAAGGAATGAAATAGAATGGAATGAAATTCTAGTTTGATGTTTGGTTTGATTTATAAAAAATAAATGATCATTCAAAAGAAATGGCCATTCACCAATTTTGAGTGAATCATCATTCTTTCCTCATATAGGAGGAATGGTCATTCTAAGTTCTTTTTTTATTATTATCCTTTAATATTATAATATAATTAAACTATATTATATAGTAGTTATATCTTAAAATATAATATAATATAACATATAATAAAAAATATTATAATATAA
>NW_010364210.1:3798-5726 GCF_000414095.1 Morus notabilis
AGTTATAATTTTTAATTATATTATAATTGAATTATTATTGTTTATTATATAATCTTATAATATATTTTGACAAACTTATCTTTATGTTATATATAACAATATTTTATCTACTAATATAATATATAAAATGTAATATAATATAATTATTATTATATAATATATTATATAATTATGATATATAATATAACAATATTATTAAAATTCTGGCTGGTACCACTAATAAAATCCAGGGTGAGAGCGAAATACTAAAATAGTTTATGTATTGTATAGATTAGGTCAAATTTTCTAAAGGAATAGTTGCCAACTTGCCAATTCTCTCTAGAACTAGAAGCGGTATTTCTCTAATTTGCCCACAGGTTATTGGTTGACGATGCATTGCGCAACTTCAGACAGTTGTCCTTTTTGTTCTTCCACCAAGAAAACATTCTCTCTCTCTCTCCACTCTTTTTTTTTTTTTTTTACCGTTTTCTTCCCTCCAAAAGCTCAAAGCTCGATACTTAATTATTAAACGGTATAATGAAAAATAACTCAAATTTTTTATATTTATTAAAATTAGGTATAATAATATTATGAATGTAATTAATAAAATATCTTTTTATGCAATTAAAAAATTGTTGACTGTAAAGTAATTTATTAAGGATAGAAAAGTAAATTTAACATTTATTTCATTAAGGTAAATAGTAAATTTAGCATTCATATTTTTGACAATGAATCAGAGGTGTAAGGATTGATATTCTCCGTTCTATGTAAACTTCGTGGTTCTGGCTATGGTGCTCTGACGAGAATTGATGAGTGAGGCGGCATGAGTTTTGTTCATCTCGTTGATATGAGTTCATAGAGACCAGAATCACCTCGATCGGAGATCGGATGGTGAAGATATCACAACGAGAAGAAATATGTATTTTCAGAACTTCTGTCGACGATTGCGGCTTCGTTCAAAAGAGTTGGCAGCTGCATAACACCATACCAAGCTCAGCTCAACGAGAGCTTTCTATTGGTGTGGGAGGTGTCGAAAACCGACACCGGAATAGTGATCGACGGTGGGCTACCATGAACGGAGAAGGAAGAGAGAGAGTGAGAGAGTGAACATGAGAGGGAAGAGAGAGAAAATGTGAGAGAAAGAGAGAGTATGCGAACGTGAGGGTAATGAGAGAGAAAGTATTTCCATAATTATACTACCTAACACATCAAATCAATGTCAAATCTCGTCCCTTGATCTTATCCTCAAAAACCCCCTCCAAATAAATAAAGTTTATAATGATTGGAGGTAATTAGCTTAACTGACCTAAATTAATCTACTATTTACAGTCTGGTGTTAATATCTGAGTAATTTCATACCGATTTCAAATCTAAATCGTGTAAACAATCGGACTGTTTCAAGTCTAAAAATTATTTTTAGACTAATTAAAATCTTAACTTGACTTTTCTGCATTTTATCTCGGAAATGACATAATTACTAATAATGTTAATTCCCGAGCTCGAATAGCATTTTTTTTAATCGAAAATACTATTTGCGTAAATTTAGTCAAACGAATTTGGCAATTATTGACTTTTTAAGTGTTAGAGTGTCTCTCAATACACTACTAGTACCATACTGATTTTCAAAATTCTTATAATCAAAATTCTCGAGTCTTTGATGGATTGATATTTCTTCCGCCTTAAATCGCGATAAGAATTATCAACCAAATCATTTCGATAATAAAAATAAAATAACTTTAACTTAGAATTTCATTTAGTCATTCTTTATTGAATATTAATAATTTCGTAAATTCTTAAATTATAAGGCATGATAATTTTCAGGAAAATTCTTAACTTAATTACTAAATTACGCTATTTAATTACAAGATTTTATCGATCATTACAGCTAACCTGTTTATGAGTGTCTCATGTAGGTCGTTCCCATGAGCGGAGTGATGCCGTCGTTAAGT
>NW_010364211.1:0-309 GCF_000414095.1 Morus notabilis
GTTGGTACTATTCATCTTTTATTATTATTTAATTATTATTATTATTTTTGGCACGTTTTTAAAAAAAAAAAGTTTCTCACTTTGACTTTTTGTTTATTTATATTTGTTTTTAATTTAAAAAAAAACAAAAAAAAAGAAAAATTTTTTTTTTGCTGCTGGGGGCATTCCGAGAACCAAAAAAACAAAAAAACAAAAAAAGTTTCTCACTTTGACTTTTTGTTTATTTATATTTGTTTTTAATTTAAAAAAAAACAAAAAAAAAGAAAAATTTTTTTTTTGCTGCTGGGGGCATTCCGAGAACCAAAAAAA
>NW_010364211.1:471-754 GCF_000414095.1 Morus notabilis
CATAATTTGGTAGATTTAGGCTTTTGACTTTAGGAATAGTTTCCATTAATTAGATTACATTTCATAATTTACTCAATAAAATTTAATAATTGATTTTGAGAATAATTGTGTGGTTACGTGAAAAGTATAATCTGAGGGAGTTCTGTCTAGGAAAGTTGGTACTTAAGTGGGTCTCGCCCCACCAATCTTTCCTGAGAACATTGTTCTGTCTAGAGACTATTCATTGAGCCAAGCGCTATAGTCTTTCCTGGGAGCACTCTCGGAGGTTACAATTTACGTTACT
>NW_010364212.1:0-2590 GCF_000414095.1 Morus notabilis
AAATTTTATGTTATGACTCGGTCGATAATCCTCACCGCGAATTAAGACGAGAGAAAATTTTGATTCGACTATGACTTGTAATTCTATTCATAAGAATTCCCGAGTACTGTACAATGTTAGCAATGCTCTGAGAAGCACTCTAACATTTAAAGAAATTCTTAATTGCCAATTAGTAAAATCGGAGTTACGTGAGTTGTGTTTTCAGTAAAACCGTAATGTCGGGCTCAAAAATCGATACTGTCGGTTACCATGTTTTACTGAGAGTTTAAGACACGTATGTTGAACTCATATTTCTAAGTTATTTTAAGACATATGTTAAAGTCAGAAAACTGCCCGAATAATATACGCGATTTTAAATCTAAACCGGTATTAACTTCTACCGAATATAGTATAGGACTGTGTTTTAAACAGTGTACTGAAAACCGCCATAAAATATTTGTCTGCAAACTGATACAGAAATTACTGTGAGTATAAGTTTGATTTGGCAAAAGAAGACTTTAGTGGGAGATAAGGATGTGACTTGATTTGACATTGAGTTAAAAGGTGTCATAAGTCATCATTAAGGAGATTTTTCTCTCTTTTTCTCTTAGTCTTGGACAGCCCAAAATTAGCATGGTCAAAATTTTTGTCTAATTAGTGAGGCTAAGAAGCCTAAGAATTATGGTTAAGTATAATTAACCAATTGTCTATAAATACCACCATTTAAAGTTAAGCTCATTTGACCAGTTTTCTCATTTTTTTTTCACTCTCTCTCTCTCTCTTTTCACCTCTCTTGGTCGTACCTCACAAGCCCTCTCTCTCAAAATTTTTCATCTCTCACACACGAAGGAGACTTCAAACCACAATCTAGAAGAAGGAGAAGATATTTGTGTAGGAATTTCTAGCACATTCAAGGGTAAAGATCAAAACTTTTCTCCTTTAATTTTCTTTGTTCAAAGTTCCAACTCTCCATGAAAGTTGAATCTTTGTAGGAATCTCACACCTAGGTGGTCAAAACCTTTCCTCTCCTAAGTCTTGTACTAAGACTTTTCAAAACTTATCTTGATCCTTTAACTTTAAGAATAAACTTTAGATTATTTACAAAATTGTGTTTTATGTGTGTTAAAAGGTTAGATCTTCACATGCATGGGGTTTTTAATGCTAGATCTATATTTTGAAATTGTATTTCATGTTTTAAGGTTGCTGTTTTGTGTGTTTGGAACAAGTTCTAAACTTTTCATGTTAACCTTAAGAGGATAAAGAATAAAAAAAAATTAAGTTGGTAAGCTTTATTTTCAGATAAAAATTTTTAGTCCATTTTGACTTAAAATTCAGAGCTATTAGAATCGAAATTGAGAAAAATGCTATTTCACAAAAGTTGTAGATCTTGATGTGCTAAACATTTCCTTAGAAGAGAAAAATCACAATTCTGCCCCTAAAATGTGTTTTTAGATGTTTTTCCAAAACTGCCCAGAATTTTATCAAAATTGTCTAAAGCTGTCAACTTGAAGTAGTTTCTATTTTGCTGTTTTTGGCCTTTAGATTGCAATTTTGGGAGTTTCGAGGCACATATTTTAAATTTTTTGACGTTACGAACAAATCTCTGTGACTGCGAAAAATCACAGTTTTGACTCTAGGACGTGTTTTCGGAACGTTTTCAAAAACAACGCGAAATAATATTTGTGCCCCCGTTATTTTAAGATTTTGGCCCCGTTCCGAGGCCGAACCTCGTTTTCTGTGAAACACGACACTTTTAGATCATATTAAGATGAAATAAGAAGTTTTTAAAGTGTTACAAACTTATGGTTATCTTCTAAAATAAATAATTACTAAGTGCTTACTGGGCGCAATTCCTAGTAATCGACGATATCGATAGCGATAAAATGGGATTTACTAATGATTTCAAAACAAGATTTGGATTGAGAGTTTTTAACACTAAGTACGGGCCCAATACCCGTACTAAGACAGCCCGTAACTTTTCAAGCCTAAGTTAGACACGCTAGTATAAAGGATCATTGTAGACATGTTTGAGACTAGTGAGCCTTAATACAAATTTTGGGCTCAATCTAAAAAATAATATGAAATAGTAACATAGACAAATAAGTTATTAACCTAAGACTGATTAGCAAGGGCAATTAAGAAAAAGTATATGATAAATATTTATTAAAATAATCTTTGTAATGGAAAAGAAGTTAAATGATCCATATTTAAAAAGGAAATATTTCTAAGTATAGGAATGAATTCCTAAATAGACTAAGCTAATAGACTAGCTTATAATGAGTCAAACTTACACTCTCGTGGGTTTCTTTACAGAACACAACAGTAAAGGTTAACTTCGGCGAGTAATATAATATAGTCTCAACCTTGACTGAAAGCAGGTAAGTGGAAATCTCACCTACAATATGAATAATTTTAAAGTGAAAAATTATACATTTCTTATATTGCTCCATGATATAGAATGTCATGTCATATCATATAACATGCCCACTAATGAAATTAATGATAATAGATTAAAGTTGAGTGTCGTACTAACCTCCCGAGATTGGGGGGCTTATGTTCAGGAAAAAAAATGATGAAATGAATTATGGTCACGGTGTAGTTGGGAACTTTG
>NW_010364213.1:0-772 GCF_000414095.1 Morus notabilis
AATTAGAGCTAGGTAAAATCTGTTAACCTCTCTAATTACTTCTTTATCCGTGAGTGCCATTGATTCTCTAATGGACAGTGATTCATAAAACACATTCATCAATCGGAGCTCCTCCTGGTCCAAGTACCGAATCAACCCTCAAGAGAATTACTTATCTACTTCTTTCTTAAGAAGGAATGGGTTCCATCTCGTGTAATAACATTCCCGGCTACCTACTTCATCATGTCTCCAAAATACAAGGAATAGGATTCAGGATCTCAGAATTCGTACCGAGTAAATCAAAAGACACAAATCCAAAAATAGGAGTCTGTTAAGAACTCAGGATTAAGATCATCCTATATATGACCATCGGTAGACTCAATTATAATTTCTATACTTAACGAAATTATTAGAAATTCATATTGTGTCTGTGTCCTTGTTTCACATAATTTCATTATGCGAAAAACACGCATTCAATATCTCACCATATTAACAGTGCGGATAACACCGTTCCATTCTAAATGGGAATGACATGTATTAATAATGTTTTAATTAAAGATTCCAAAATTTAATTAAATTCATTATGAACATTGCTTTTTGATTATTATCCTCAAACATTATCCTCTCGTATATAACACTTATATACAGTATTCAAGGTTACATAAATAATCATGGAATTTTCATTGATATTCAAAAAATATTCATAAATATAGGCAGCCCCAAGGCGGTCCCAGTGCGGCCCCGGGGCGGCCCCGGGGTGGCCCCGGTACGGACCTGGGGCAGCCCCGGTTCG
>NW_010364214.1:0-23298 GCF_000414095.1 Morus notabilis
CAATAAAATTGTTACACGTCACTTAAAAAATGCCAATCACCAAAATAATTCTAACGCTCCGTTTCTAGCTTTAACGTTTCCGTTTGTCTTTCTTTCTCACCTGCCAAGCACTCCGTCACCGACGTTGAGACTCGTCCACGACGAGGATGTTGATCCTCCAAACGCAATGTCAGAAACTCGAGCACCGGTGACTATTAAAATTTGTTCAGTTTATTTTGAGGATTTTGATCTGATTTAAGATTATAATTCTTAGGCCCTGTTCATTTCGCTAATTCGAGTTTAGAATTCGAGTTTTGCTACAGTAAAAAGCTCTCACAAACAATCACATCTAACTTTTTTGTTATAGTAAAAAGCTCTCACATAAAATCACATCTCAACTCAAATTAAAAACTCGAATTAGCGAACTAAACGGGCTCTTAATTTTTTATAGTGTTTTTTTATTATAAAAAATTTAAATTTTAAAAATTAGAATCGTAAGCTATGATTCTAAACTCATAAATCAAACGTCACAATGTTAAATAAATTGATAATTGAAGCATGTAGAACGAGCGTCAAAACGTCGCCGAAAAATTGCCGAAACCAGGCAACACCGTTCAGGCATTCACAACCTACACTCATAGGAGCAGCCTCCGGTTTAGCTAAAAAAAAGTTTAAGAACTCTATAAATTTAACTAAAATAGCTAAAAAATTATTTTAACTAGTAATTTTTAAGTGATTCACTCTAATTATATTCTTTATTTTAACTAAATATAAATTATTTTAATATTTATTTAATTTAAAATATAAATAACTATATTAAATTTAAAAAATTAACTCTTTGCATTCGTTACGATTGAAAGAATAAAATTGTTTGACTTTAAGGCGCTTATAATGGTCCATAGCAAAAAATCAACGAGCGGATTTTATTTGGAATAAAATTCATGAGATATAAAAGGAAAAGTATTTTCTGAAAAATTATGGAATATCTCTAATATATTAACAGATTGAGTAATCGGGTAATTTACTCCCTGGCAAACAATCGAAGAGATAATTTTCATATTTTATGCATGCTCTCTTTATGATAGATGTGACTATAAATATCAAGATAGCAAGGTAAGAACGAGTGTGACAGAAATTCATCGAAACTCTGTCAATTCTCTCTCTCTCTCTCTCTCTCTCTCTCTCTCTCTCAATATGTTCTTGAGTTGTGGATTTATCATAGTTGTCCGGGCTCTGTCTTTGTAATAACCTCTCTTTCTCTCTCTCTCTCTCCCTCTTATTCTTAATATGTTCTTGAGTTGTGAATTTATCATAATTGTTCGGACTCTGTCTTTGCAATAACCTCTCTCTCTCTTTTATTCTTAATACGTTCTTGAGTTGTAGATTTATCATAGTTGTTCGAGCTCTGTCTTTACAATAACTACACACAATGTGAGCAATTAAGGACATGATGACGATCATAATCGTGGAGGATCGTGAGAATTAGAATGTAGAGATTGTGCTCGTGATGATGGAATATCGCGAGGCATTTTTGTGAGGATTCCTTGGGCAGTGCCAAATCGGATATCAGATATGACACCACCCGAACACTTTCACATATGTACCTGGGGTATGTTTTTTCATCATTTGTATCAGAGCGGACAAGAGTAGTCTCCATATTCTATGTACGATTAAACATGAAGATAGGTAAACAAAAATCTAATATCGGAAATTATTGTTTTTCATTATTTTCTTGTGATTTTTGTTTATCATTTACCCATGATTTTTTGTTTTTTCGGTTACTCTCCGATCAAAATTTCAGATTTTTTGAATTAACGGTTTGAGAGAAAATTAGAGTTAAAGTTTTAAAATTCGTAATTTTGACCATGTTTTCTGATATCATCTCCTTGAATTTGGAAACCTTCTTCATATGGCCTGATTTGTCTTGGAATTATCTTTGTAACGGTATGTTGTTTGCTTGAAACGGATTCAATGAGAGAGTTTTAAATTTTATGAGTTGTTTAGTTGGGGGATTTGTATTCTGATTCGAATCATGATTCGTGATTTGTTACAGTATTTTCTCTCATAAAAAATATACGTAAATCGAAAATAATTTTAATCTATGAACTAAACGTCTCCTTAAAGTTTTGAGTTATTCACGTGATTACTTACCTAATTTATAATATGCCTTTTCAAATCCTACTCTTGCGAGACAGAGAGGGAGTCCCACTCGCCACCGTCGAGGCAGAATGCGGCGGCAAAAGGCACAGAGTCTGAGCAGGCATGGCTGGAAGATTTGGTTTTAACAACGTGAATCTCGCCGGAGGTAGCTAAACGCGGCGTGTGTACTGCCCGCCCGGCAACGGAGAGTGCAGGGCTGCATTGCTACAGATTTGCTAGGCTGTGGGCCTTGTATCTGGGCCTGGCTGTGGTGCTGTGCATGTGCAGCTCATGCTGCGCCTAGGCTTGCACCAAGGAACACCCTAGGCAGCGCCCAGGCCTGCACCTTTTAGCCCAAGACAGAGGCTATTCCAGCCACCAACCAGCCGAGAAAAACTAAAAAAAAAATAATTTTGGTTTAATTTTTTTTAAACACATTTCTTTTACTTGTTTTTCCAGATTTAAGAAGTTGCCTTATTTTGTACATATGTAATATATGATTTGAAATTGCATATTATTTTGTTAATACGTATTTCTCTTATGCAATAATTTATTTCTTAGAAACATTTGTTAATTATGTGCAATATGTGATTCAGATATATATATATATATATATGCAATTTTATTTTCGAAAATTGATATATATATATATATATATTTATGCCATTTTTTGTGATGCTTATTTATTTTGAGCTATAACTAAAATTGCCTGAGCATGCTTAGATTATTTACAATAAATTAAAATTATTTTGCGATGCATGTTTAATTCCACATAATTATATTATTTGTTATAATGTATATATATATATATGCAATTTTATTTTCGAAAATTGATATATATATATATATATTTATGCCATTTTTTGTGATGCTTATTTATTTTGAGCTATAACTAAAATTGCCTGAGCATGCTTAGATTATTTACAATAAATTAAAATTATTTTGCGATGCATGTTTAATTCCACATAATTATATTATTTGTTATAATGTATTAGAAACATGCTGGGAATATCACGACTATTGGGCATAGTAGAGTAGAGATTAATATTATCCCCTCCTATCAAGATTTTACGCATAAAATAAATTAGAGTTGTTGTGTAGTGTTTATTAGTGATAAATGATTCCGAGCATAGCGAAGTTTCAATCTTGCAATTTGCTTGAAATTTTAATGTTTAATTTAGTTTTGTGCGGCAAAATTTAGAATTGTGCATGCTAGTATGTGTACGGATTTAGATTATAGTTATGACATTAATGATTAGAGAAAATTTTTTAGAGAATTTCATTTGTCCGCTTTAAAATATATATTTTTTTCAATACATCCTTATTTAAATAGGAATAGTCAAATGTGTCTTCTATTATTTTATAGTTTTTATAGTTTTAAATAAAACAATGCTTGTTTTGATCAAAGCCCTTTTTTCTTTCTCTTTTTTTTTTTTTTTTTTAAGAAAAATTTACATTTTTAACTGTGACTTGTTGAGGTAATAGTTCGCAAATACCTCTATATTTATATATGTTTTTTTAAGTGGTACTGTCAACTACTATTTATTTTATTTTAAATAGATTTTCTCACATATGAGCCTACTCAATAGTCTTGTTCTAAACGTGGCCCTCATATATATTTTTTATATATAGTTAATCATTTCTTTTCAAATGTTTCCATACCTAAATATTTTTTTTCTTTGTAGTGCTCTCAAATATATATATATATATATATTTTTTTTATATGTACTCATAAATAATTTACTCACTAATTTTCTCTTTAACTGTGCTATACTTAATTTTTTTATTTTTGTTTTTACAAAACTAAGCTCTTAAAAGAATAATAAGTCAATAAAAAAATTTTAAAAAAAAATTTAGATCTTAATATCTAGAAAAATGTAACAAGTTGAATACATGCGCTCCACGCATACTCTTCAACTAATAATAAATAGAAGAATGAAAGTGACACCCATTGCATCATGATTTTAATTTTGAACATAAATAGAACTTTTTTAACCAATAATTCAATTAACCTTATTTTGATAAAGAAATCACGTTTTTTTATTGAGCATTTTTTCTTCGCTTAGTACATTTTCTTTCCTTTTTCTTTTGTTATTTTGTAGTGTGTTATAGAAACACCTTTTCAAGTCACTAACATTACTCTTTTCTTTTCTTTTTTTTTTTTTTGGAAAAATTTCATTTCATTAGAACAAAATTATATACTCAAATTAGTAACGAGTGAGCACTACTTACAATAGAATTCAACCTCAAATATTGACTGGATCCACCAATACAAACAGATGAAGCACAAAGATAAAACACAAGTGCCGAGACCCAACAGAAAAAGACCTGCTTGACATATAAAGATTGTGCGTGACTAAAGCTCGTTAGACAAAAATATTACAATTGATGGATTAACCCAATCGGCCAAGACCAAACCCCAAATAATGGGGACATAAGCGACACGATATAAAATCAAATCTAATATAATACCATCACCCATGTTATTCATAAATGGGTTGAGATACATTCACAAAGTCAGAAGACAGAAAACTCACTTTCGTTATTATAGAACTAACACAATAATAAAACAACATAAACTAACACTAATAAAGCGGAAATATCAATGCCTTTAATACAAAATAATAAAAATAACGAAAAAGCAAATAGCCATATTACTCTTAATCATTAGGTTTTCTTAGAAAACAACTGGATAATTCAGTGTAGGTATTAAAACGTGTGAATGATATGAAATTGTTGAATTTATAGTAGTAGCAAATAACTTCTTATATATAATTTTGTGTTAGTGAGATTGCAATATTGGGTATGTTTGTGAGAACTTTTTAAAAGCTGTTTTTAATTTCCTAGGTTCAAAAGCTGCTTCTGAAAGTGTTTGGATGATCTCTTAGAAGTATTTTGGCTTTTCAAAAGAACTTCCAGTCAAAACTAAAAATTGAGGCTTCTAAAAAAAAAAAACACTTTTGAATAGACTTTGAAACTTGTACAAGAGTTTAATTAAGGCATTATAAACTTAATTCTAGCATTTTTATTGCTTATTAGAAAATGTAAAAATCATTTTGACCCGTTAAGCTCTTTGTTCTAAATACTTACTGAAAATCATAACTTTTGCTTCTCTTATTCTACTGGCTAAAAATAAAAGTAAAAACTCTGCCAAACGGGCCCATTGTCTAACTCAATTGAGAATAGGGAGAAAGAGGAAAATAGGCCAAGACTTGAGATGAATTAAAATTAATAGACAAATAGTTTACATAAGTTAATAAATAAGCCAAATTATTGTTTTTGTCCATAACTTGTCTGGTTATGAACCATAACTTGACAAGTTATTGTCTATAACTTGACAAGTTTGTCCATAACTTATCTGGTTATGAACCATAACTTAACAAGTTATGGCATATTAATTTCTATAACTAAAAATTGGCCTATAAACTTTCTTAAGCTTTTCATATTGGCATATTTTCTACTATTTCTGTTGAGAATAGTTTATCTTGATAATTAAAGTAATATTGGTCTTGTAGCACAAGCTTAGGGTCCGTTTAGTTCTCTAATTTGAATTTTTAATTTGAGTTGAGATGTAACTGTTTCTGAGAGCTTTTTACTGTAGCAAAAAAGTGAGATGTGACTGTTTCTGAGAGCTTTTTACTGTAATAAAAGTCAAATTGTAGACTCGAATAAGTGAAATAAACGAAGCCTTGATCTGTACAGCGAAACCCAATAGAAAATTTCCATGTGTGTCAGATGGGTATCTTTTATTTTCATTGAGACTTGTGAGGGTGCGAGGTAGTTGCCTTCATGCCGCCGTGGGGAGAAGAGATGGGGCCACACCGCCTCATAGGTCACCGTCGGACCTCCTCAAGTTTGGGATCACCGACCTTGCAGATGGATTGGGAGACCAACACCTGCAACCTACTCATGATCCATTTGCGAATCTTGCCAGAGTTGGGAGCACGGAGATATGGGTGGGGCAGGCTGGGCTTGCCGGAGGCTGAGAGCCACGGTGGCTGGGACTGACGGGGGCAAGTCGTTGGTTGGGGATGATCGGAGGGGAAGAGACTTAGGCCTCGTTCACTTTGCGGATTCAAGTTTTTAATTCGAGCTGAGATGTGATATTTTTTGAGAGCTTTTTACTGTAGCAGTAAAGTTAGATGTGACATTTTCTAAGAGCTTTTTACTGTAAAAATTTAAAACTAAAAACTCGAATCGGTGAAATGAACGAGGTCTTATTATTCTTTTTCAAATTTTTTTTTAATTTTATTTTATTTAGCAAAAAAAGGTTGTGCTTAGTCTATTATTTGGTGTGAGAGATACCATGTAAACCCTCCCCATGATCTAATATTAATCTTTAGATCTTACCCTACCGGTAGAGGAAATCAAAGCCCCCTAAACTAATACTCCAAGTTTAACCATCTTTGTATTTTTTGTTTAAGAGGAAGCATAATTCAAATTACTAATTTCCGCCGTCAATTGCACTAAATCTTTTTGCTAACTCAAAAGGAGATAGTTGGTGCCCCCACACCTTCATCCAACACTTATAAAATGAATCAACTGGTCCCATCGACGTAATAATCAAGAATTAAATTTATTCTCTATCAATTTATAATTCAAGTTTCATTTGTTAATTACTGACCACTTATATCCATAGTAGATGAGCATTGTCAATTTAAACAATTAAATTGACAAAAAAAAAAAGGAAAAGGGTATAAGTGGAAAAGAAAATTAAAACATTGTTGTTTGTTTCATTGCACTTTTATTATATAGCACATATTAGATTGTAGATAGGGTCTAGATATCGAGTAAATATGCTTGTTCTTTTGGAGTTTAATTTGAGAATAATTTTTGAGTTAAATTTGAGTTATAATTTGAGTTAAAGTTATAACTTGAGTTTGTGTTTGGTTGTGTACATTTGAGTTATGGTTTGAGATAATAATCTTTTTGAGTTTGTGTTTGAGTGAGTCAAAACTTGAATTTGTATTTAGATAGTATTTTAATAAAAACTCAATACTGATGAAAAATTTTAATAGGGTATATGAGTGAGGTTTTATTCGTCTTTTCGTTGTCAACGCATAGAAAAAAAATCATCTCAATCAGAATTAAAATGAAAAAAGTTATAGCAGTTTTAAGAATAGAAAAAACACTGTTCATTAATTTGAGTTCGAGTTTCTGAACTCGAGTTGAAGGGGAAACTTGAACTCGAGTTTTAGTCCCAAACTCGAGTTCAAACTTAAAAGAACATAAACTCGAATAAAGTTGTAATTCGAGTTGCATTTTTTTGAATTTTTCACTCAAAAGAACAAGCCCTAATTTACTAATTCTTAACTAAAAGGAGTTAAACTTTTTTTTTAAATCCGTTTAAAAGATATATTTAAATTATAATATTGATTTTAATATTTAAAATTTAAATTTTTTATAAAAAATACTATAGCAAAATTAATGATTTAAATTTGAGTATAATATGTTCTTAATAAATTGAAAGAAAAGAAAAAAGAAAAACTATTGTTTATTTATTTATATTATTATTATTATTATTATTATTTTTTCACAAGAACTCGTTATTATTTAACATTCACATTTGGCTCCATCCTCCCGATAAAGGAGCAAAATGGGGGAAATGGTGGACCACTTCAAGACGTGGTTGACACTGCCCAATTATCCACCATAGAAATTATCCTTTGTCCTATAGTTCATTTACATGTATTTAAATGTAAAAAAAAAAAAAAAAAATTATTTTTAGATTTTATTTATGGGCAAGTCTATGGTAGGAGGCGGGCCCCTACCAATAGGGTAACATCCGAAGGTCAATAATGATTTTTGGTGAGGGTGTATATAGTCTTGCACACACTGAATTATAGCAAAAACACAACAAAAAAAGAAAAAAGAGGAATAATATATCTTTTGCCTTACGACCCATCACCGCTAAGATGTCCCCTCAATAACCCCGCCCCTTTCACGCCCAACCACCGTGGCTCCCATCCTCCGGCGACTCTCAGCTTTGCCTCGCTCAACTCCGGCGAGATTTGCTCGACTCCGGCGAGATTTGCTAGTTTGCTTCCGAAGCTCTATTATTTTTTGAAAATATCAAAGCTAAAAAAGAAAAAAAAAAAGAGAGAAAAAAGAGTTTATGACATCTTCACTGGCTCTAAAGACAACCCAGAAACGTTCTAAAAAAAAAAAAAAAAAACAAAGACAACTCAGAAACCAAAATTCCTAAACTAGGTGATTAGATCAAGTTGTTCCCCTGGTTTTGGGATCATGTTTTTTGTTTGCTCTTGTTATCAGATGGCCAAACTTGCTTTCTAAATTCATTCCTCCCCTCAAAGTTCATTCATTTTCTTCTTACACAAACAACTCTTCTATGTTCGTCATATCAAGCAGACTCAACGGATTAAAACACAATAATAATATTACATAAAATTCAAAAAATATTACCAAAGATTACAAGGGGGAACTATTTCTTTTTTAAGAACCCAAAAGATGAGTATTCCTTCATTAATCAGAGACTGCCTGTAAAACAAATCAAACAAATTCAGATCATTTATTAGACCCATTCGTTTGATGAACGCTGGAATATGAAGAATTGGAAATACAGAGCCACGACAAAGCCCCAGTCAACGCCAAATCAAACCCAAACAACATAAATCTCATGCTCTTCGTCCTATTAATCAGCGGGTCACTTAATAACGTCAATGAAGTCGTTAGTGATAGTAAACTTGAAGAGGTCTTACAGCGTGACCTCCGGCGTTGAAGAAGACAAGAATGTGGCGGCGATGGAGAGTTGACGGAAAAGACGATGATCTCGAAGGAGGAGAGCTGGGAGGACTTCATTTGATTTGGTGCTGTCGTCGAGGGAGGGCTGTCGCAGGAGGAGGGGCGAGATGCGCCGTCTTCGTGCCGGCGCCGTGGGAGGAGAGGGATTCCATCGGAGGAGATTTGAGATGAATTTTTTTTTTTTTTTTTTAAATGTTTGAGATGAATTTTTTGACTCAGAAGAAAGGATCTATTTAGACGCGGGAGTCTTTATTTTTGTTTCTATGGGAATGGTTATTTTGGGCCATAGATCTTTGATCCAAAGGTGTTTATGATTTCACCCCACCCATAGAGAAATAGAGCTCGCCCAACTGACATACCCATTATTTATAATATAAGTTCTGCTATTTGTGGAGCCACCAAAAGTTTGTTGTTGAGGACAGGCCACACGCTTCGCCTTCACAAATATCTCTTCAGAGTTTAGAGTGTTCCCCATTAGCCTCTTCAAAATTGGGCTCTAAAAATGCTATATTTTCTCGTGGTTTCTCTTTTCTGTCCATGCTTTATGGTAAGTCCATAACTTTACCAGTTCTTCCTAGTAGCATCCATTAGTATCCATTATTTGCTCTAAATTTATTATTATTTTTCTTGATTTCTGCTTACTTATCTCATTTCTAGGTGGAAATTTATTTGCTTTACAAAACCAGAACTTCATATTCTTTTTCTTGAGTCAAAAGACCCGTTTTTGGATTTAAGTTCCTGGGTTTGGAATTCGCTAAATTTTTTCACAACCGGATTGTTATTTCAGAAAATTTGAGGTGACCCAGTTGGGATTTTGCAGATATATTACTGACCCAGATTGAGATTTCATGGACACTTTACTCAAAACACATAATAAGCTTGAATTCTTGCACCCACTACGTGGGTTTTCGGAGAAAGTTGGCAATTCAAACCCATCCAGGCTTCAGGAACTTAGATTTGGACTAAAGAAGCCAAACCCGAAATGGGGTAGGACTGCTTGTGTTAAGGTTAGTAGTAGTGCTCTTCTGGAGCTTGTGCCTGAAACCAAGAAGGAGAATCTAGATTTTGAGCTTCCCTTGTATGACCCGTCAAAGGGTCTTGTGGTGGACCTTGCAGTTGTGGGAGGCGGTCCGGCGGGGCTCGCGGTGGCGCAGCAGGTCTCCGACGCAGGGCTTTCGGTGTGTTTGATTGACCCGTCTCCAAAAGTAATTTGGCCCAATAATTATGGTGTTTGGGTGGATGAATTTGAGGCCATGGATTTGCTTGATTGCCTTGACACCACCTGGTCTGGTGCTGTTGTGTTCATAGATGAAAAATCTAAAAAGGATTTAGGTAGGCCTTATGGGAGGGTTAACAGGAAGCAGCTGAAGTCGAAAGTGATGCAAAAGTGCATATCAAATGGTGTTAAGTTTCACCAGGCTAAAGTTATTAAGGTTATTCATGAGGAGGCTAAGTCACTTTTGATCTGCAATGATGGTGTCACTATTCAGGCTACTGTGGTTCTTGATGCGACTGGCTTTTCAAGATGCCACGTGCAGTATGATGAGCCCTATAATCCAGGTTACCAAGTGGCTTATGGGATTTTGGCCGAAGTTGACGAACACCCGTTTGATGTAGATAAAATGGTATTCATGGACTGGAGAGATTCCCATCTCAACAATAATAAGGAGATAAAAGAAAGGAACAGTAGGATTCCTACTTTTCTATATGCAATGCCCTTTTCGTCCAATAGGATATTTCTTGAAGAAACGTCTTTAGTAGCTCGGCCTGGATTAGCCATGAAGGATATTCAGGAAAGGATGGTTGCTAGGTTAAGACACTTGGGCATAAATGTCAAGAGCATTGAAGAGGATGAACATTGTGTCATTCCAATGGGCGGGCCTCTTCCGGTGCTTCCTCAAAGAGTTGTTGGAATTGGTGGTACAGCAGGGATGGTGCACCCTTCAACTGGTTATATGGTGGCGAGAACTTTGGCGGCAGCACCTATTGTTGCTAATTCCATAGTTCAGTATTTAGGCTCAAATGGAAGCCTTTCGGGACATGAATTATCTGCAGAAGTTTGGAAAGATCTATGGCCCATACAGAGGAGGAGACAAAGGGAGTTCTTCTGTTTCGGTATGGATATTCTGCTTAAGCTTGATTTGCAAGGCACTCGAAGATTTTTTGATGCGTTTTTTGATCTAGAGCCCCATTATTGGCACGGGTTCTTGTCATCTCGACTCTTCCTCCCTGAACTTATACTTTTTGGGCTTTCATTGTTTTCTCATGCCTCCAATACTTGTAGAGTAGAGATCATGGCAAAGGGAACTCTTCCTTTGGCAAAAATGATCAACAATTTGATACAGGATAGAGATTAGGTTGGATATGATATCTAATTTGATGTATGCTGAATGTGTCAATTATCTGCAATTTGGGATTCAAGTTACTGTTGCTTAAAAGGCTGGGAATCAGCTGTAATGCATTTATATTGTATTATATGAAATCCTGTGGTTAATAGAAATTCCTTTTTGGGTGAAACTGTTTTAGAGTGTCGCAATTTTTTTTTGCATAATGTTGCTGCATCTTCCATTCAGGCCAACAGTGTTTCTGTCTGACCATTAAATCAATTAAAGCTTTTTTTTTTTTTTTTTTTTTCTAATTTCCTGGTTAGCAACTACTCTGTTATTGCTTTGTTGCTAAGAAATCTACTAGAAATGGCTCAGTCAATGAGTCAAAAGTTTTCAAAAAAGAGAGGTAAGCTGAAACTCTTGCAGAATTCAGAGGGACAAAAAAGTAAAAATGAAGAAGTTAAAATGACGAATTTGCTTTCCTTTCAAGGATGGTGATATCTCGGAAAATCTTTCCCAGTAGCTTTCTCATATATGAATGTTAAATTTTGAAATATATTTTTTGAAAGGTATTATGTGTCATTTGTTATAACTGGCAGCATTGAGGAAACTATTCAACGGACCTGAAATTTACTTATTATCTAAGCTGAGGGAAAATTCACAGATGTTTTCACTTGCATGATTTAGATATTGCTTGTCAGCAAATGAATGGCAGTAAGGGGTTGATAAGTAGGTTCTTGATATGATATGATATGCTTCAAACCAATAGTAATCTCTGATTTCCAATTGATCTTTTACTTCCACTCAACTAAATGTCATTTTTCCTACAGGGCTTTGTTCCATTCCCATGAAATGATAACTGGCCTAGCGAAAATGTTCTCTTTTGGGCTAGTACTAGCAATTGCTGCTCTTTGCTTTATCAGCTCCTTTTATGTCTTCCAAAGTTGCTGGCATACTACTCGAGTACCCCTGTTTAACCTGACGGGGTTGAACCCGGATCTCTCACAAAGGGTAGGCCGGGCCCTACCTGATTGGACTCAAGTGGGGCCCACCTTTTATGAGAGGTCAAGGGTTCAACCCTGTCTGGTTTATTCTCATTTTTCATCCTAGCTTCGCTGAAATATTCTGTCTGGTTTATTCTCATTTTTCATCCTTACTTTGCTGAAATATTCTTTTGTTTTGGGCTAGTCTGTAAGTTTGGGCCGGGTCAAACAGGTCAACTCGAGGCATGTCACTGTTGGCTCATACCCGACTCGAAGGTGGGTCAAGGTTGCCTAGCCGGCCGGAACACCTTTTAAAAAATTGAAAATACTCTATAAAATTTTAAGCCGAGCCGAGTTGGCTCAAAATTTTCATTCGGGCCCAAATTTCACTTCTGGGCCGGACCTGGGTCAAGAACTTTCATGAAAATCCTGCTATTTTGTTTCTTTTTACTTTTGATATTGCTCCTTTCCAATGATATGATTGGGGGAAAAACCATTGGATTGACCAATAGGGTTCTAGTCTTGCACTGATAATGGTTAGCTGTTCATGTCAATAAGAGTAGCTATTTGTTGACTCCAATGTTCACCCTAAAACCTTTTCAGCTAAAACCTTATTGTCCCATGCTTGTATATTTTTGCGCCACCGTTGCTATTTAAAGGCTTGCATGAAAGTTCTAGACTTCTCTAGAGTGTTCCTTAAATTGACACTCTATGGAACATTTCTAGAAGGCTAAGTGAGATGATCATATTTGATAGAGAATACATCTTTAACAGGAGAACACAAGATGTTTACTTTGGATCTCCTGCGTAAAGATACTATGGATGTGCGTTTTTTTCAGAAACCGAATCCTCCCCTCTTTACGCTCCGTCATCATTTTCATTACATCATTTTCATTAAATTCTAAAATTTTACAAACATGATTCTTACATTTTTTTGAGTATGCCTGCAAAAATTGTTTGTTTCTGAATCGATTTCGGATGCGGAAGCGTGGGGATAACGGATCGTGTATAACAAAAATTTTCATAAAACCTTTGAGATATTCTATAGATTATATTAATTTATGCACGAATAAATTAATCACATTAATCTATTTATTAAGAACTCAATTAGGAATAATACCTAGCGGCCGATTAGGATGATAACTTGAGTTTTTTGACAACAATCCTTGCTCCAAAGCTTTGTGTCTAAAAAACCAATATCTTCCATGTCAATTCCTAGAATCTACGAAAACGTGTGTGTGGGCATACTTGAGACAAAACGGGTAAGAATAAACACTCAAATTTTCACAAACACTAACGCATGCACGATGTGAAATTGTTTGGAGAAAATTTTTCCTATTCACTATATTAGAGAATTTCAGCCACCATATCAAATATAGGTCAAAAATTGTGTTAAAAAATTGTTCTCTTATTTATAGAGTAGAAGTCAAACTTCTAGAATGAATCCAATCTCCAAGATAAAGCTTGTTAATTATCTCATATTTGAATTTGAAACAAAATCTCATCTTTTCTTTTATCCATTATGGCCGGCCATTCATAGGGGATTTTATCCCTGTGTAGGGCGCCAATATCAGATAGGGAAGGAAGAGAAACTCATCATTTATCCTGCAGTCTAATTTTGACCCAAATTCAAATTCTAATATAAGTCAAACTTAAATTAATTTGAATTCTAAATTGAACAACTTATCAAATAAGTTTAAATGGATAAAACTAGATGTGTTCAAATTCAAATTTAAATAATCACATTATTTAAATAATAATTAATTTTCAATTAATTATCTTCGAGTGTTTAATTTTAGAATTCTGTAATTCTAAAATTTTCATTTTGCCTTTTGTGTCTTGTAGAATTACTAGGACGACGCGGGGACTAATGAACCTATAATCCCGAGCTCCAATAAAAGTAATAATTAATTAAACACTTTAATTAATTAATTCTATTAATTCCAGTAGTTACTTCACTATAAACTTGGAATTGCACTCTCGAAATTATAGATATAAATTACTTCTAAACTGTGAAGTGTCCATTCGATATAGTCACTGCATATAGATCAATCATCCATAAATAATTCATAATTAGAGCTAGGTAAAATCCGTTAACCTCTCTAATTATATCTTTATCCTTGAGTACCGTTGATTCTCTAATGGACAGTGATTCATAAAACACATTCATGAATCGGAGCTCCTACTGGTCCAAGTACCGAATCAACCCTCAAGAGAACTATTTATCTACTTCTATCTCAAGAAGGAATGGATTCCATCTCGTATAATAACATTCCCGGCTACCTACTTCATCATGTCTCTAAAATACAAGGAATAGGATTCAGGATCTTAGAATCCGTACCGAGTAAATCAAAAGACATAAATCCATAAATAGGAGTCTGTTAAGAACTCTGGATTAAGATCATTCTATATAGACCATCGGTAGACTCAATTAGAATTTCTATACTTAATGGAAATTATTAGAAATTCATATTGTGTCTGTGTCCTTGTTCCACATAATCTAATTATGTGAAATACACTCATTCAATATCTCACCATACTAACAATGCAGATAACACCATTCCATTCTAAATGGGAATGACATGTATTAATAATGTTTTAATTAAAGATTCTGAACTTTAATTAAATTCATTATGAACATCATTTTTGATTATTATCCTTAAACATTATCCTCTCGTATATAATACTTATATACAACGTTTAAGGTCACATAAATAATCATGGAATTTTCATTGATATTCATAAACTATTCATAAATATATATACATAAAATATGAATAAACTCTATAATTAAATAAATAATAAATATCCTATTTCTTCTAGTACACCATTCCCAACAAAAATTGCCCTCAAAAAATGAAAAAAAAGATGTCAAAAAGCCCCCCGACAAGCGTAGTGAGGTGTCTAGTGGCCAGGGGGTTCAAAAATTCACATTTTTGTTTATGTTTTGCATTCTAAAATTAATACAAGATTTTTAGGAATTAGTGCAATAAGCGACACAATTTTTCGATGAATATTCTACTTTTTTTTTATGATTTTCTCTATTTTTTGCCTTTCAAAAATAAAATAAAATAAAAGCGTCATAAAAAAAGTCTGAAAATTTGCAAATACAATACTTACCTTTTTCTGAGCATGGCAACCAAAAATCGCTTTAAAAAAAAAGAATTCAAAAAGTCCCACAGCGCACAGTACGCGCAACGGTCAGGGGGTGAAAAATTCACGTTTTATTTACGTTTTGCACTAAAATTAATACATGATTTTGAAAAATTAATGCAACAAACAGTACCATTTTGCGATGAATATTCTATTTTTTATTATTTTCTTTATTTTTTGACTTTTAAAAATAAAATACAATAAAAAGGACATCAAAAAATTATGAAATTTTACACACAAGATCCTTACATTTTTCTGAGCAAGCCTGTAAAAAATAGGCCTCAAAAAATGAAAAAAAACCAATGTCAGAAGGCCCCCGACATGCGTAGTGGGGCGCCAGTGGCCGGGGGCGTTAAAAATTCACATTTTTATTTATTTTTTGCAGCCTAAAACTAACACAAAATTTTTAAGAATTAATGTAATGAGTTGCACTAATTTTTGATGAATATTCTATTTTTTATTATTTTTTCTATTTTTTGCCTTTGCAAAATATAAAAATAAAAATGACGTTAAAAAATTCTAAAATGAAGTTGGATATTACACAAAGCGTACTAAATATCATTTTAATTTTGATATTACACAAAGCGTAAAAAGAATAGTATTAGTACGAGAATTGTCCCTTTTAGCCACAATAAAATACAAATAGTCGAAAAATCATCATAATAATCTTTTAACGACTGACATTTTTTGTCATGCTAAAAAGAGTTTTTTATAAAATATATTATTCAAAATTATTTTCTTATAATTAGTCTAGAAAACTATTGTGATTTTTTTAATTAACCAAAAAATCATTTATCCATCGCAATGGACATTCTCTTAAAAAGGTTATTATCATATCACCTTGCCATCACATAATCAGAAATTATCACATTAAGGAGCATAAAAAGGGGGAAAAAAAGAAGAAGATGATGAGAGTAATCCAAGAGCTTTTGGCCTGGGGGATATAAATAACCAAACGTTTTAGGGACCCCATTTGCCGCTAAAGTCATTTGAAAATTCATATTTTAAAGTAAGCACGTAAAAGGATTGCATAGATGAAATTTTCTTGTTCAAATTGTCATTGCTAAAAAGCAATTAGAATTTCAAACATTTTAATAAAAACGTAAAAGAACCTCCGTAGATGAAATTTGCATATTCTAAAATAGATAAAAAAAAAAGAAAAGACAAGTAAAAGAACTCCACATATAGATAATTTTTATATTTAAGCTTTTTAGCCAGTCAGCGACAATACTTAACCATGGATAGAAACTTTGAATTTAATGATAACTTATCGTGGCTAAAAAATTCACTAAGTAACCAAAATTTTCCCATGGGACATTTAGAAGCAGCAAAAGTCATCTCTAAAAGTTTTAGAAATGATAAGAAAGAATCACAACTTTTTTGGACGCTTGATCATGCCGTCACCAATTCACAACTTTGAGCGAAATACAACGCTCATCGCTAAAAGTGTCGTTCTTGTGGCGATCAATGTCATAAAAAGGAAGTTAAGGAATTTATTTTTAACGATGGTTTTCTTATAAACCATTAAGTGTAATTGAGGATTATTTAAGATAATTATAATTTTCATACAAAAATATATCATTTATGGAATTTTAATATCCAATCTTGTTTGTCTTCTTCCTTTCCCGGTCTTTGATCCTTGATGGATTTCGGTGTTGCCTTTGTATGATTTTTTTTATCCTTAATAAAAGATTTATAGTTTGAAAATTAATGCACATCAAAAGCAGGTCACTGAACAAAAATAATACTTGGAACAAATATATATATATGGTGTTCAATGAAAAATCAATGAAATGAATCAATAATGTTTTCTTTGAAATACACATTAAAAAAAATCAAACTAATCAAGTCATTCTTGACGTAGTTCCGTTTTGACAATTATTCTTGTGACAATCTTTCTTCAGCAAAAAACTAAAAATGTCGTAACAAATTTTTGACATTGTCATTCCATGAATAGTTAATTACTGCCATTGGCCCCACGCCCTTTGATGAGGGGAAACCGCTTGAAGGTCTTCCTGTCATTGGTCTCTTCATGATGACGATGGTGATGGTGATTATGATGTTGATGATGGTGATGGTAATGAGGATGATCGGGAATAGGAAGAATCCAACGCTTGTTTCGATGTCCGATACTAATCTCCACCTCACCTCCGTGATCACGACATCCAGATGCTTTACCGCAGCCTCTCTGATAACGGTTTGCCGGTTTGCCAAGGCAATTCCAAGGAGTTCTTGGGCCACATGGACGAACTCCACCGGACCTTACAGCCCCGTAACCAAGCCTTTTCGCACCCGAACGTCCCATCAAATTGACTGTCACAAGGAAGAAAATTGCCATGCAGAAAAGAACCTTTCCATTGATCTGACGTGCTTGCATTGCCATCGTTTCGGTTTGGTTTGGTTTGGTTTTTTCCAGGTGGCAATTATGCAAGAAAATCGATCAAATGGTTAATTCTTTTCCTCAGCCTCTATTCAAAGGCTTCGGAGGGATCCAAATTCGCTTCCGAGGAAGTTATGATGGAAGAGTCTCTTTATATATACATTACGTACTGATATAATTGAGTAGGCTAAAAATAGGTGAGTGTTTCTTGGCTTTGGTTTTCTCCACAAAAAGAATGAATATTGATGGCCAAGCTAGCATTGTTTTTTGACCCAAAATTAACTGGTGTTAGTCTGTTAGAGAATATGCCTTTTGATTCTGCACAATGAGCCTTATTTTTCTCCTTATTCTTCTTTTTATTATCTTTTTAATGGAATAAGTACATTATATTTCCCTTCTCGTACTAATTTTAAATGACCAGCTAGAATTAACTTTTTAAAGAAAATTTGGAGAGGATTAATGTTAGAGAACTAATTTCGGGCGATTCATGCCCCTAAACCATTATTGAAACTAAAATATAGTTAATAACAATTGCTAATCATTGTGATTTGTGTATGTTAGTTGGGAACTTCTGTATTGGGAAACACCTATTATAAATTCAATTTTCTAAAATGATCCAGCTATATATTGCATTCAAATTGCATACGAGGTTAACATTTATAATATTAGTATGTAATCTCTCAGTCTAAAAATCGGATTCAATGGCCTGTTTGGCAATTGGTTCTGGAGATTGCTTTTAATTAATTAATTTTTTTAACAAACTGCAATAAGTCAGGCTGTTTGATAAATTCTTTTTTTTTTTTCCAGCTGATTCTAAAAACTGCTATCAAACAACTAAGTTTGAGAAACATATTTCACGTTGCTTTTGCACAACAATTTATCCTGTCATTTGCCAAATTTATTAAAATAACCTTTATAAGAAAATTTAATTCTCATAATACCTATTTTATTTTTCCATACCAAATCAAAGATACATATTTTAAAATATTTATTTAAGAGTTGAAAAGCTTTAATAAGTATGCTATCCTAAATTTTACTCAAACATTCTAATAATTATCAAATTTTTTTAATAAGAAATTTAGTGGACGTATAATTTATCTCCTTAAAAACAATTATTTTTATGAAATATCTAAACTAACAAATTACAACAATATTTTTAATTATTTTAGTGTAAAATGTTATGAATATTGACCTTAAAAATAGGAAAAAAAACTAACTATAAATATGTATGTTAAAGTATTTTTATTTTAGGCAACTTTGAACTAACTATAAACTAACTATATTTTTTTTAATAATTAATTAATTAGTTTACCAAATATCTAAATTTTTGTTTTTGATGGTCAAACTAACTTTAAAAAAAATTAGCAAACGCTTTTTGTGCTTCTCGTCACAATAACTTCTGACTAATATTAGCTACACCAAAAATTCTCTACACTACAACAATGTCAAACTAGCTGTACTTAAAAAAATAGTTAAAATCTTTTATATGACATGTCATAATGTAATTAGTTAGACACTAATATACGATTTTTAGGAATTAATGCAACAAGCGGCACCAATTTTTGATGAATATTCTATTTTTTATGATTTTCTTTATTTTTTGCCTTGAAAAATAAAATAAAATAAAATAAAAACAATGTGAAAAAATTATGAAATTTTACAGACATGATCTATACATTTTTCTTAGCAAGCCGTCAAAAAATTTGCCCTAATAAAATGAAAAAAAAACCAATGTCAAAAAGCCCAGCGGCACGCAATGGGGCGCCCAGCGGCCAGGGGGTCAAAAATTCACATTTTTATTTATGTTTTGTATTCTAAAATTAATACATGACTTTTATAAATTAATGTAACAATCGACACCAATTTTTGATGAATATTCTATTTTTTTATGATTTTCTCTATTTTTCAACTTTGAAAACTAAAATAAAAAAAAACGACGTCAAAAAATTCTGAAAATTTGTAGTCACGATACTTATATTTTTCTGAGCATATCTGCAAAAAATCGCTTTCAAAAAGTGAAAAAAAAAATGTTAAAAAGCCCCCCGGCGCGCAGTGGGTCGCCCAACAGTGGAGGGGTCAAAAATTCAAATTTATATTTCTATTTTGCATACTAAAATTAATACACATTTTTTTAGGAATTAATGGAATGAGAGGCACCAATTTTTGATGAATAATCTTTTTTTTTATGATTTTCTCTATTTTTCTCTTTTGAAAAAAATGTAAAAGAAAAACGACGTCAAAAAAGTCTGAAATTTTGCAAACATGATCCTTACATTTTTCTGAGCATGTATGCAAAAATCACCCTCAAAAAATGAAAAAAAAAGATGTCAAAAAGCCCCCCGACACGCGCAGTGGGGCGTCTAGCGGCCAGGGGGTTAAAAAATTCACATTTTTGTTTATGTTTTACATTCTAAAATTAATACACGATTTTTAGGAATTAGTGCAATAAGCAGCACAATTTTTTGATGAATATTCTATTTCTTTTTATGATTTTCTCTATTTTTTGCCTTTCAAAAATAAAATAAAATAAAAACATCATAAAAAAATTGTGAAATTTTGCAAACACAATACTTACCTTTTACCGAGCATGGCTACAAAAAATCATTTTAAAAAAAAAAGATTTCTAAAAGCCCCACAACGCACCATGGGGTGCCCAGCGGCCGGGGGGTGAAAAATTCACGTTTTATTTACATTTTGCACCTAAAATTAATAAACGATTTTTAAAAATTAATGCAACAAGCGGCATCATTTTGTGATGAATATTCTATTTGTTATTATTTTCTTTATTTTTTTACTTTTAAAAATAAAATACAATAAAAACGACATAAAAAAAATTATGAAATTTTACAGACATGATCCTTACATTTTTCTGAGCAAGCCTGCAAAAAATAAACCTCAAAAAATGAAAAAAAAAAAGCGATGTCAGAAAGCCCCCTGACATGCGTAGTGGGGCGCCTGTGGAACTACGCCCGTGGCCGGGGGCGTTAAAAATTCACATTTTTATTTATTTTTTGCATCCTAAAACTAACACACGATTTTTAGGAATTAATGCAATGAGCTGCACCATTTTCGATAAATATTCTATTTTTTATTATTATTTTTATTTTTTACCTTTGAAAAATAAAAAAATAAAAATGACTTTAAAAAATTCTAAAATGAAGTTTGATATTACACAAAGCGTACTAAATATCATTTTAATTTTGATATTACACAGAGCGTAAAAAGAATAGTATTAGTACGAGAAAAGTCCCTTTTAGCCACAATAAAATACAAATAGTCGAAAAATCATCATAATAATCTTTTAACGACTGACATTTTTTGTCATGCTAAAAAGATTTTTTTATAAAATATATTATTCAAAATGATTTTCTTATAATTAGTCTACAAAACTATTGTGATTTTTTTAATTAACCAAAAAATCATTTGTCCATCGCAATGGACATTCTCTTAAAAAAGTTATTATCATATCACCTTGCCATCACATAATCATAAATTATCACATTAAGGAGCATACAGGAGGAGGAGGAGGGGGGAAGAAGATGATGAGAGTAATGCAAGAGCTTTTGGCCCGGGGGATAGAAAAAACCAAACGTTTTAGGGACCACATTTGCCGCTAAAGTCATTTGAAAATTCATATTTTAAAGAAAGCACGTAAAAGGATTGCATAGATGAAATTTTCTTGTTCAAATTGTCATCGCTAAAAAGCAATTAGAATTTCAAACATTTTAAGAAAAACGTAAAAGAAGCTCCGTAGATGAAATTTTCATATTCTAAAATAGATAAAAAAAAAAGAAAAATCAAGTAAAAGAACGGCATATATAGATAATTTTTACATTTAAGCTTTTTAGCCAGTCAGCAACAATACTTAAGCATGGATAGAAACTTTGAATTTTACTGTCATGACCGAAAAATTTATTAGAATTATTGTATAGAATAATATTTTTTAGAATCCTTTGTATCATTAATATAAATACTTTTATGATAAATATTTGTCGATATAAGTATCAAATAGCAAGTTATAAGCTAAAATTAAGAAATTTA
The DNA here is from genome assembly GCF_000414095.1 of Morus notabilis. Classification (NCBI taxonomy): domain Eukaryota; kingdom Viridiplantae; phylum Streptophyta; class Magnoliopsida; order Rosales; family Moraceae; genus Morus; species Morus notabilis. The sequence continues at coordinate 21,765 of NW_010364214.1, forward strand.
TGAATTACGATGCAGTTACCGATTTTCAGACTGTATTTAAGAAAGAAGTATGGAATGTTGTGTTAAGCCCACAAGTGGGTAAACACATGAATGATAAGTTTAAGAAATGGAAAAGAATTGAAAGACATCAATTCTAGGGTTTTAGAAACAATCAGAACGAAAAATGGACGAAAAAGGGGTTCGGAAGGCCGAATTGAGAAAATTGGGGTTTCGACTGATTTGTGTTGACCAAATCAAAATTTGTTGACAAAAAGTCAACCAAAACGTCGCCCTTGAAAAGTTAGTCAAGAATGGTCAAGGTTGACTAAGTTGACCATCTTTCCGAAAAACGCGTATCGGATAGGAATTAAACTGAACTAAAATAGGATAATTATTAAATTATCAATGGTTGAGATTAAAAGTGAAAAATGAGATGAAGGGCTAAGATTAGGCCATGAGGCATCTAAGGTGGCTGGCCAAGACTTAATGGAGAAGAAAATTAAAGATATTTTTCGGATATTTTAGGAATTTTGCAAAATGTCCTTGGAAAAGTCAAGATTTCATTTTTTGGACTTTTACTTTAGAGATTATTGGTTCACTAAAGGGATGAAATGTGAGAAATGTTTATTTCTCATGCTATGAACAGAGGGAACTCAGCCAAAGAGAAAGGAAGAGAAAAAAAATTCATCCAAAGTGAGAAAAGCGAGTTTTGATCGAAATTGACGAAACGACAGTGATTAACGCCCAAAAGTGATATTCACAAGCGGTCAATTGTAGCACAGAAGGGCGGTCGTATCCACAGAGAGATAACAAAATAACAAGAAAGACTAACAGAATAAGAGCGTTAGAGAAAAGTGAATTAAAGAAAAAGAATAGTTTTTGAGAATTTGTTGCAAATAAAATAGAAATGAGAGAATTTGTATGAAGAAAATTCAATAATAAAAACGGTAAGGTGTCGAGAATCCCTAATGTTTCATTCACCAATCCAAGTTTTGATTCACAATATTAAATAACCGAATAAATTAAATCTGTATGTTGACTCCAGAAATATTATTATTACAAGTTATCTAAAATCGACAATATATCAATCTGACAATATTGCAGTAAAAGACAATTTGTAAAATAATTTGAATAACAAAACATTGCATGACAGAATTACATAAGAAAAGCGTGACTGAACTTATATAAAAATTGACACACAATATTTTGAGAAGTAATAGAAAAATAGATGAGATTTAATTCATTCAGATGTTGAAGTTTACAGAATAAGGAATCAAAACCCGAATTGGGTCACTCAACAGAAGTTCATCTCTAACCTCACCAAGAAAACTTTAGCCTATCTTGCAAAACATTCTCACAAGTTCTAGAGAGAAAATATGAGACTGACAGCAAGACGACAAAAAAAAACTTATTAAAAGCCTCTAAAACCTTAGGCCAACCCCTCTATTTATAGTGTTCAGAGGTTGCCTATCAAATAAGGAAATAAATTGTAAAACTAGAAAATTACAAAAGAAAAAGAAACAAAATAAAATTACACATAAATTAGGAGAAATCA
>NW_010364214.1:32268-51432 GCF_000414095.1 Morus notabilis
AACCCCTCTATTTATAGTGTTCAGAGGTTGCCTATCAAATAAGGAAATAAATTGTAAAACTAGAAAATTACAAAAGAAAAGGAAACAAAATAAAATTACATATAAATTAGGAGAAATCACATATTTGATTTGGAGAAGAAATCTGGTAATTTGCTCTGATTTTTGGGGAAGGAATTCGGATTCATCTCAAAGGGAACACGTGTCGAAGCTTGATTGGAGGAAAAGAAGTCAGCTGCCACGTGGCGCGCGCGGAGTGGAGGAAAGGAGCTGGCCGTTAGAGACAACTGGGACCCACTCGGACAGCTGGCGCGCGCAGAAGGCAGGAGCAGGCTGGCAGCGCAGGTGCGGGACAGCTGGGACCCGCTAGGACGCGCGCTGAAGCTGCGTGGAGGGAACGCGCCAGCTGAGGCACGGGCGTGCTGGGGACGCGCGCGAGATGGAGTGGGGAAGGCAGGCGAGCTGGGACCCACGGGAAAATCGGCTTGTGGCTTCGGCTCACGCGGCTCTTCTCTCTTTTTGGCTTGTGCGGCTCGGCTTACGCGGCTCTGGGCTTAGTGGCTTGGCTCCGGGTAGTTGAAAACATGGCTTTCATGGCTTATTTTTGTGTAACTTTTTACACTGCTTTTTATCTGCAAATAATTAAGCAAAAACTAGACAAATTCCAATTAAAAATATTATGAATAAAAATAATGGATTTGTTTAATTAAAGCTTAAATATTTTAATATTATATAAATCAAAAGCAATATTTATGGTGCATTTTCATGCACTAATCAGACAGCTAGTTTGCGTCACCGAAGCTTGTTCTTCATTTTTTAAGGCGAGAATTCAAATTTTTCTTGTTATTTCCCTACCATAGTTGCTCGTGGAGTATAGGGGAAAAGATGAAAAAAATTTCACTTAAAAGGAAGATTAGCTTGTGATGGTTAAGGAACTTAAAAATGGATGAATCAATGATAGATTCTAGGTTAATTTACGTTTGTTTCTATCAATTTTTGGTATGGAAAAAGTGTATGGAATTATGAGGAAATCCTAGAAATTATTGTGTAATTGAAAGAGAAAGTATGTGAATGGTGTTTGGTGGGGGAAACAATGGATAAAACGAGCTAAGGTTAACTCGGAAAACATGCAGAAATAGGCAAAACTCTGCCGAAATTTAGTTTGAGTAATTTGAACTAAAACCGGATTTCAAGAGGAATAATGGATTAAAGTGTGAAAAGAAAGGTGTTTCGATAATCGGTGATGTATAGAAACCGAACACAATGAGAATTCAGTTTTAGACCGAAACTAAAAATTAGGGTCATGACTGAGGAATGTGCACGGTTTTAGTGCAAATTCTTGAGATAGGAAATATTTTGGGATTGAATACCAAACATAAGGATTGTAGACCTTTATGAACTAAATTTCAATGAAATTATTGATCTTAGATTTTGAATCTAATGATCGAAAATTTATGCAATAGGATCGGTTAACGATTGAAGTCAGAAAGCGTCAAGTGAGACAAAGGACGCGTCATTGGCGAAACTTTTGTAAGTGCAATAGTTTTTCTATGGCTATATCACAAACAAGCTATTTTTCATGTTGCACAAAAATTGTGCATATGGTAGAATTTTGAATGTTAGATACTATGTGAATGTTAGATACAATGTTAAGCATGTATCTACAAGACTTAAGCAGCCGTAGAACTTTATTCTGCGAAAAGTACGTATCGATGTTAAGTCAAGGTCAAGTTAAGAGAAAGAGTTAAACTTTAACAAAAAGTTAATCTCGTGATAAATTGCTCAAAAATGTACAAATTCATAAGATTTAACTAAGTTACCGTTTCAATGAGAAAATTGATAAACGGTATTGAACATCCTGTTTATACCAGCCTTCGAAGGAAAGGTTATTATGAGACTATGTAAGAAATGAAACCGTGACTGAGCTGGATTGGTTAGCTACCCCACTCCTCTTTGGTTATGCGCGTTATGGTACAACAGGACAGGGCCTATAAGAAGTAAAAGACAAGAAAATGAAAAACAGAAACCATTCCATATAAAGGTACGGTATCTATAAAGAAGAATGAAAAGAATGTGAAACACAGAATGAAAGTCGTTCAGAATGTGAAAAAAACAATATGAACTACTAAAATGAGATGAAAGCAGAATAAAGTATGTAATGAAAGAAGACAAACATAAGCCATATATGTTTTAGTAGTACAGAATGTATTAGGATATATGACATGGATGCATATATGGGTATGCATAATTATTGCATCTGTTATGACCTATTGATACTTGCTGAGCGAAAGCTCATTAAGTTTGTTCGTCTTGTAGGAAGCTTGGGTAAGGCACCGGCTCCCTAAACTTGTTGCTTGGCATGCAAAGATGATGTCGTAGTGGAGTGTGGGCAAGTGGATTGTGGATGCATCACGTGTTTTGGAAACGCTGTTGAACTTTATGTGTAAAAAGTAAATAATGTTAAAAGTAGATAGTGTTTTATGAATATAGATGAGTTATGTAATAGAAGTTAAGCTTATGAGAGGGTGAGGCTATGCATAGCAACCTCTAGTCACAAGGTATGACCAATGTAACAGAATGCTGTTAGAATGCTACAACATTTTATGAATAGTTGAAAACAGAATGCTAGCTAAATGCTACAACATTTAGACGTACATGGTAAGAATGAAAAAAAATTGGCTTGAATTTTTAAGAGGTTATAACTAGTAAGTGGTAGAGGTTAAGTATGAACATAGGATGATGATCAAAAGTGAGGGTCGTCACAGTTGGTATTGGAGCGACGGTTCTGCCACCTTCCCACATTCTGCTGAGCATCTAACTCTACATGTCCAAGTTAGTTATTATTTCTTTTGAATTTAGAATTCAGTGTGTGAGTTTTGTCCTTATATGATATACGATATGGTTCGAACAAGACGAACTCAAACGGCACCACGAGGGTTGCATAGAAGAAGTATCCGAGGTCGAGAAAGGGGAAGACGTCCCTATAGTCTACCTTCGATATAAGAAGCGAAACCTGTTCCTTTAGAGGTACCTCTGTAACCTGTACAACCTATTAGAGTAGCTGAGCCACCCCCGATTGATAGGGAAGTACAAGTAGCTATGATTAGAGATCCAATAGGATCTAAGGTCGCTGCAATAGTTACTTTTGCACTTTATCAGTGTAATCCACCTATGTATGATGGTCAGGCTCACCCAACTAAATTACAAGACTGGCTACACCGAATTGAATATTTGATGGTAGCTTGTGATATTGATGAAAGTGATTGGGTGATTCTAGCAGCCAGCCTATTAGAGTCCGACGCTAGACAGTTTTGGAGAGGTGCAGTGGAAACAAGAAATGCACATGACGTGCCATGGGACAATTTTTGTAGTTTACTGCTAGCTCAATTTCCACTAAGAGAGGCACCCGTAAGGAGAGCACCCGAGGTTGCCTCTACCTCACAGGCTCAACCACATACTAGGGATACCGAATTTAAGAGAATGGAGAAGTATATACATAAGGTCGATAAATTTAAGATGCGAGCTTATGACATCGTGGCAATTTATACTGAACGGTTTTTTAGTGAGATTATGACTGATCGCATTATCGAGCTAAAGGAACATGATGTATGTTTCATATTTTGGAGGGGGTTAACAGAAGAGTTACAAACTATGGTATTTTCATGATGGGAAGTTACATATACCCTCACCCAATTTGTGGAGGAAGTAATACAATTAGAAGATTCCTTGACTATAGAATGAGAGGAACAAGAACGGCGCGTTAGTGAGCGTCGAATGGAGTTTGAACGTAGGCAGAGAGAATACCTACGTAGAAGCAGATTAGTGGAGGTGTGTTTTGGAATAGAAGTTGGAACAACATCAACACCCCAACAACAGGGACAAGCAAACGTGGATCCCCAAAACACTGTAAATACAAGTGAGGAAGAAGATCTGGTTGAGGATTTTGGGGAGGCTAATGGGAATTATGCAGATGTATAGTATGATGTAACGTTTTGATGATGATGTTACATTGTAGCAATGTAAAAACGTACTATGAATGTATAAGATAATCATACTTGTCTTATGTAAGTAATGAATGATGAATGTATATGTATGTTTGAGCGGATATGTGTATGTGTGTGTATACAGGTATACAAATGAATCAAATACAGGAAAAAAATGCGGTTATCTAAAGAATGCATTTTTTTTTCAAATGATAAGTGTGGTTAAATTGCTACTAGAATGCTACCACATTTAATAAAAGTTGTATTATTTTAAAACAACTTTATGTTATGAAATGATGCTAAGATTTATTTAGATTCATACATACACACATATCCGGAAAGTTAACCATGTTTACCGTTATTCCTCTTACGTAGACACACTTAAACATGGTTCGTCCATGTAAAGAACGTTTGGTTCAAGAAGTAGGAGTGGATTTAGTTGCCACCATAGCTAACTTACGAGCAAGAGTAGAGGCTCAAGAGCACGAAAATAGAAATTTATGGGCATAGTTAGAGCAAAGAGACCTGGAACAGGAGCGAAGAAGAGCGCCACCTGTTCAACCAACACCGCAACCACAGCCTGCGGCGATGCTAGAAATGGTGCCACAAGCTATGCCTGTTGTTAATCAGGAACCCTTATATGTGCGGTTTCGTAGGATGAAGCCACCAAAATTTGAAGGTTCCGCTGACCTACTAGAAGCTAAGGAGTGGTTAACTTCACTCCAAATGATTTTGGATTTCATGAATCTAACGGAGCAAGAAAAAGTTCTTTGTGTTTCGTATGTGTTAAAGAAAGATGCCAACTATTGGTGGGAGATAGTGGTAATGAGAAGAAATGTCACAATAATGACTTGGAATGAATTCTTGGGGGAATTCAATGCTAAGTACTATGATACTGTAGGTCTCTGAGCTCAACAAAATGATTTCAATAATTTGAAGCAAGGTGATATGACTGTTATGGAGGCTTGTCATTAGTTCGATCGATTGGCAAGGCTATGCCCTCAACTAGTGCCAACATAAATGGAAAGGGTGCGGTGAATGTTAGTGATGTTTCACCCCGAAATAGCTATAGTGGTAGACAGTAGGGAAAGACCATCGACAACAGTGGCAGATTGTATAGGTAGAGCGGTCCAAGCAGAATATCATTTAGCCCAAGCTAAGGAGGAAAGAGCTAAATTCTGGGAAGTCAAGAAAAAGGATAAAGCCCAGGCAAAGCAAACCCAAAAGGGAAATTAAAAGAATAATCAAGCTAGTCAGAGTAACCAGGCTAACAGAAATGGACAATGAAATCAACCCCAACAGAGTCGTCCACTGAATAACCAAAACCCGAATAAGAGGAAGAGAAATTTTGATGGAAATTGAAACTTTAATTCCCAAAGTCCGCAGTAGAGGCAAGATCGCAGCACGAATATACTTGAGTGTTCTAAGTGCGAAAAGAAACATTCGGGTGTATGCCGTTATGGAACAAACAGTTGCTAAACATGTGGCAAAGAGAGCCATTATTCCTGGAACTGTCATCAGAATTTAAATCGATAGCCTACTAGCCAGGCAAATGCGATGCAGATAAGAGTTGAAGAAATGCAACCTTAAATAGATAGAGTAGAAGCCCCGTCGCAAACCAATGCTAGGTTGTTGGCATACATGAGAAATGATGCAGAAGCTGGCACGTCAAGAGTCGGGACATATCAGCTTACTATTGTTTAGTACTCAGCATACGCATTATTTGATTCTAGTGCATCACATTCGTTTGCATCATATGGATTTGCTGAGAAATTAAATTATGCTAAAAATATAATTGGTTAAACATTTAGGACTACCCTACCTTTTGGGGAAATTCTATTGTCTGAATTTAAGCTAGAGCATGTACCGATAGTCATAGCTGACATGGAGCTATACATAGATCTAGTCGTATTAAAGATAATCGACTACGACGTCATCCTAGGAATGGATTTCTTAGGAAAATATCAAGCTACTATCGATTGTCGTAATAGGAAGGTGATTTTCTGACCCGATGGGGAAGAAACTTTTGAGTATGTTGATCACTCTAAGCGTACCCCCAGACGAATAATTAATGTAATGGAAGCAAGGAACTTACTTACTAATGGTTGTGAAGGATATTTAGTACGTATTGTGGATACGACTAAAACTGATAAGTTGCAACCAAAGTATGTGCTAATAGTTCAAGAGTTTCTGGAAGTCTTTCTAGAAGAATTACTAGGATTGTCACCAGAACGTGAGATTTCATTTGAAATTGAACTTTTACCTGGAATGGTACCGATTTCTAAGGCTCCTTATAGAATGGCTCTAGCGGAACCTAAGGAGTTAAAAATGCAACTACAAGAATTAATGGACAAAGAGTTTATCTGACCAAGTTATTCACCTTGAGGAGCCCCTGTATTGTTTGTAAAGAAGAAAGATGGCACATTGAGAATGTGTATTGACTATTGTGAGCTCAATAAGGTCACAATAAAGAATAAATATCCTCTGCCCAGGATCGATGACTTATTCGACCAACTCAAAGGGGCGGCAATATTCTCAAAGATTGATTTGCGATCTGGATACCACCAATTGAGGATTAAGGAGCAAGATATACCAAAGATGGCTTTCAGAATGCGTTATGGACACTACGAGTTTCTTGTGATGCCGTTTGGACTAACTAATGCCCAGCAGCTTTTATGGATTTGATGAATCGTGTTTTCAAGGAATACTTGGATAAATTTGTTATCATTTTTTTCTTCGACATACTAATTTATTCAAAGAATTATAAGGAACATGAAGAGCACTTGAGAATTACCCTTCAAATGCTGAAAAGACATCAACTATATGCTAAATTCTCCAAGTGTGAATTTTGGCTCAACGAAGTTCATTTCTTGGGGCATGTAGTTTTGAAAGATGGAATCTCAGTGGATCCAGCAAAGATTGAAGCTGTTAGTAACTGGCCCGTGCCAAGAAACGTAACGGAGATTTGTAGTTTTTTAGGTTTGGCCGGATATTACAGAAGATTTTTAGAGGGTTTTACAAAACTAGCTGCACCACTCACTACCCTCACGCGAAAAGAAAAGAAGTATGAATGGACGGAGAAGTGCGAGGAAAGTTTTCAAGAATTGAAATGAAAGCTAACTACTGCACCAATCCTTACTATCCCTAAGGATGGAGAAAAATTTGACGTATACAATGATGCTTCCAAACAAGGGCTGGGAGCGGTACTGATGCAAAATGGAAAGGTAATTGCGTATGCATCTAGACAATTGAAAACTTATGAGAGAAACTATCCTACTCATGATCTTGAATTAGCAGCAGTAGTTTTTGCTTTAAAGATATGGAGGCATTATTTATAGTGCACAATGTCAAATTTTCACTGATCATAAAAGCCTCAAGTATTTCTTCACTCAGAAAGAACTTAATATGAGGCAACGCAGATGGTTGGAGTTAGTGAAGGATTATGACTGTGAAATCCTTTATCACCCTAGGAAAGCCAATAGGGTAGCTGATGCTTTAAGTCGTAACACTACCGAATTAAGTCATTTTTCATTGGATAGATTTCCAACACCTTTACAAAATGATATTCATTCATTAGGGTTGGAGCTAATTACAGGCAAATTAGCCACTCTGCGGATACAACCATCTATTTTTGACAAGATGGTAGCAGCTCAACGTCAAGATTCTACTATTGACAAGTAATGGAAAGAAGCTGAAGAAGGAAAAGAGACAGAGTTCAAAGTCTCGGATAAGGGAATACTCACGTTTCGAGGAAGGGTTTGTACTCCAAAAAGATGAAAATCTTAAGAGTCAAATTCTATCTGAAGCTCATAATACCCTTTATTCGATACATCCAGGAGCGACTAAGATGTATAAAGATCTAAAACAACACTTTTGGTAGAGATACATGAAAAATGACATCGTGGACTACGTTAGTCGTTGTTTAACATGTCAAAAGGTTAAAGCAGAGCATAAACGTCTAGCTGGAGAGTTGCAACCTTTAGATGTTCCAGAATGGAAATGGGAGCAAATAACCATGGATTTTGTGGTGGGACTACCCAAAACAAGTGAAGGTTATGATGCAATATGGGTAATTGTTGATAGATTGACTAAATCTGCCCATTTTGTACCCATAAAAGTGACGTATACCCTAGAAAAGTTAGCAGAGTTGTACGTCACTAACATAGTTAGACTGCATGGAATACCATTATCCATTGTCTCAGATCGGGATAGCCACTTTACCTTAATGTTTTGGAAGAGTGTACAAGAAGCCATGGGCTCAGAATTAAGATTTAACACGGCTTTTCATCCTCAAACTGATGGACAATCGGAGCGTACCATCCAAACTTTAAAGGAGTGTGGAATAATAAACTATCATTGATTGAATTCTCGTATAACAACAGTTATCAAGCTTCAATCGGTATGCCATCATATGAAGCTTTGTATGGAAGAAAGTGCAGATCCCCCATTCATTGGTATGAAACCAGGGAGAAGCAGTTGCATAAGACATAATTCATTCAGGAGGCGGTTGAATCTGTCCAGAAAATCCATCCAAGGATGAAGACGGCATAGGACCGTCAGAAAAGCTATGTCGATAAGCGTAGAAGACCCTTGGAATTTAGTGAAGAGGATTCAGCCTTCTTGAAGATCGCACCCATGAAAGGTGTTATGTGTTTTGGCAAGAAAGGCAAATTGAGCCCAAGGAATATAGGACTTTTCCAGATTATCAAGCGAATAGGGAAAGTAGCTTATCGATTGGCTTTACCGCCAGAATTAGCTGCAATACATGATGTACTTCACGTCTCGATGTTAAAGAAGTATATACCCGATCCATCCCTTGTTATAGAACATGACTGATCCAGGTTCACGAAAACATGACTTATGAGAAACAACCAGTGCAAATACTTGCATAAGAAGAGAAACGTCTTCATAATCGAAGCATTCCACTTGTAAAGATATTGTGGTGGAATAAAAATGTAGAAGAAGCAACATGGGAACGTGAAGATGAGATGACAATGAAGTACCCCCATATGTTCTGATTTTCGAGGATGAAAATGTTTAAGGAGCGTTGATTGTCATGATCGAGAAATTTATCAGAATTATTGTATAGGATAATATTTCCTAGAATCCTTTGTATCATTAATATAAATACTTTTATGATAAATATTTGTCGATATAAGTATGGAATAACAAGTTATAAGCTAAAATTCATAATTTTCTAAATTATGATGCATTTACCGATTTTCGGATTGTATTTAAGAAAGAAGTATGGAATATTGTGTTAAGCCCAAAAGTGGGTAAACACATGAATGATAAGTTTAAGAAATGGAAAAGAATTGAAAGACATCAATTCTAGGGTTTTAGAAACAATCAGAACGATAAACGGACGAAAAATGGGTTGGAAGGCCGAACCGAGAAAATTGGGATTTCGACTGATTTGAGTTGACCAAGTCAAAATTTGTTGACAAAAATTTGACCAAAACGTCGCCCTTGAAAAGTTAGTCAAGAATGGTCAAGGTTAAAACGCGTATCAGATATGAATTAAACTGAACTAAAATAGGATAATTATTAAATTATCAATGGTTGAGATTAAAAGTGAAAAATGAGATGAAGGGCTAAGATTGAGCCATGTGGCATCTAAGGTGGCCGGCCAAGACTTAATGGAGAAGAAAATGAAAGATATTTTTGGGATATTTTGGGAATTTTGCAAAATGTTCTTGGAAAAGTCAAGATTTCATTTTTTGGACTTTTGCTTTAGGGATGGTCGGTTCACTAAAGGGATAAAATGTGAGAAATGTTTATTTCTCATGCTATGAAAAGAAGGAACTCAGCCAAAGAGAAAGGAAGAGAAAACAAATTCATCCAAAGTGAGAAAAGCGAGTTTTGATCGAAATGACGAAACGACACCGCTAGTTTGCGTCACCGAAGCTTGTTCTTTATTTTCTAAGGTAAGAATTCAAATTTTTCTTGTTATTTCCCTACCATAGTTGCATGTGGAGTATAGGAGAAAAGATGAAAAAAATTTCAATTAAAAGGAAGATTAGCTTGTGATGGTTAAGGAACTTAAAAATGGATGAATCAAGGATAGATTCTAGGTTAATTTATGTTTGTTTCTATCAATTTTTGGTATGGAGAAAGTGTATGGAATTATGAGGAACCCCTAGAAATTGTTGTGTAATTGAAAGAAAAAGTATGTGAATGGTGTTTGGTGGGGGAAACAACGGATAAAACGAGCTAATGTTAGCTCGGGAAACATGCAGAAATAGGCAAAACTTTGCCGAAATTTAGTTTGAGTAATTTGAACTAAAACCGGATTTCAAGAGGAATAATGAATTAAAGTGTGAAAAGAAAGGTGTTTCGATAATCGGTGATGTATAGAAACCGAACACAATGAGAATTCACAGTTTTAGACTGAAACTAAAAATTAGGGTTATGACTGAGGAATGTGCACGGTTTTAGTGTAAATTCTTGAGATAGGAAATATTTTGGGATTGAATACCAAACATAAGGATTGTAGACCTTTCCGAATTAAATTTCAATGAAATTATTGATCTTAGATTTTGAATCTAATGATCGAAAATTTATGCAATAGGATCGGTTAACGATTGAAGTCGGAAAGCGTCAAGTGAGATAAATGATGCGTCATTGGCGACACTTTTGTGAGTGCAATAGTTTTTCTATGGCTATATCATGAACAAACTATTTTTCTATGTTGCACAAAAATTGTGCATATGGTAGAATTTTGAATGTTAGATACAATGTGAAGCATGTATCTACAAGAATTAAGTAGCCACAGAACTTTATTATGCGAAAAATATGTATCCATGTTATGTCAAGGTCAAATTGAGTGAAAGAGTTAAACTTTAACAAAAATTTAATCTCATGATAAATTGCTCAAAAATGCAAAAATTCATAAGATTTAACTAAGTTACCGTTTCAATGAAAAAATTGATAAACGGTAAGAGACTGAACATCCTGTTTGTACCAGCCTTCAAAGGAAAGGTTACTATGAGACTATGAAAGAAATGAAACTGTGACTGAGCTGGATTGGTTAGCTACTCCACTACTCACTGGTTATGCGCGCTATGCTACAACAAGACAGCGCCAATAAGAAGTAAAAGACAAGAAAATGAAAAACAGAAACCATTCCATATAAAGGTACGGTATATGTAAAGAAGAATGAAAAGAATGAGAAACACAGAATGAAAGTCGTTCAGAATGTGAAAAAAATAATGTGAACGACTAAAATGAGATGAAAGCAGAACAAAGTATGTAATGAAAGAAGAAGAACATAAGCCATATATGTTTTACTAGTACAGAATGTATTAGGATATATGACATGGTTGCATATATGGGTATGCATAATTATTGCATCTGTTATGACCTATTGATACTTGTTGAGCGAAAGCTCATTAAGTTTGTTCGTGTTGTAGGAAGCTCGGGTAAGGCACCGACTCCCTGAAACTTGTTGCTGGGCATGTAGAGAGGATGTCGCAGCGGAGTGTGGGAAAGTGGGTTGTGGATGCATCATGTGTTTTGGAAATGCTGTTGAACTTTATGTGTAAAAAGTAAATAGTATTTTATGAATATTGATGAGTTATGTAACGAAAGTTAAGCTTACGAGATTGTGAGGCTACACATAGCAACCTCTAGTCACAAGGCATGACTAATGTAACAGAATGCTGTCAGAATGCTACAACATTTTACGAATAGTTGAAAACAGAATGCTAGCTAAATGCTACAGCATTTAGACGTACATGGTACGAATGAAAAAAAATTAGCTTGAATTTTTAAGAGGTTATAACTAGTAAGTAGTAGAGGTTAAGTATGAACATAGGATGATGATTAAAAGTTAGAGTCGTCACATTAACGATAACTTATCATGGCTAAAAAATTCACTAAGTAACCAAAATTTTCCCATGGGACATTTAGAAGCAGCAAAAGTCATCTCTAAATGTTTTTAGAAATGATAAGAAAGAATCACAACTTTTTTCGACGTTTAATTATGCCGTCACCAATTCACAACTTTGATCGAAATACGACGCTCATCGCCAAAACTGTCATTCTTGTGGCGACCAATGTCATAAAAAAGAAGTTAAGGAATTTATTTTTAACGATGGTTTTCTTATAAACCAATACTAAATGCACCATGTGAAAAGCTGCCATGGATAACGTGTTTTCTTAATTACCGGAGATTTGACTGTTTCTGAAAATTATTGTTAATGTAGACTTTCAATATATAGCTAATAATCTTAATTAAGTGTAATTGAGGATTATTTAAGATAATTATAATTTTCATACAAAAATATATCATTTATGGAATTTTAATATCCAATCTTGTTTGTCTTCTTCCTTTCCCGGTCTTTGATCCTTGATGGATTTCGGTGTTGCCTTTGTATGATTTTTTTTATCCTTAATAAAAGATTTCCAGTTTGAAAATTAATGCACATCAAAAGCAGGTCACTGAACAAAAATAATACTTGGAACAAATATATATATATGATGTTCAATGAAAAATCAATGAAATGAATCAATAATGTTTTCTTTGAAATACACATTAAAAAAAAATCAAACTAATCAAGTCATTCTTGACGTAGTTCCGTTTTGACAATTATTCTTGTGACAATCTTTCTTCAGCAAAAAACTAAAAATGTCGTAACAAATTTTTGACATTGTCATTCCATCAATAGTTAATTACTGCCATTGTCCCCACGCCCTTTGATGAGGGGAAACCGTTTGAAGGTCTTCCTGTCATTGGTCTCTTCATGATGATGATGGTGATGGTGATTATGATGTTGATGATGGTGATGGTAATGAGGATGATCGGGAATAGGAAGAATCCCACGCTTGTTTCGATGCCCGATACTAATCTCCACCTCACCTCCGTGATCACGACATCCAGATGCTTTACCGCAGCCTCTCTGATAACGGTTTGCCGGTTTGCCAAGGCAATTCCAAGGAGTTCTTGGGCCACATGGACGAACTCCACCGGACCTTACAGCCCCGTAACCAAGCCTTTTCGCACCCGAACGTCCCATCAAATTGACTGTCACAAGGAAGAAAATTGCCATGCAGAAAAGAACCTTTCCATTGATCTGACGTGCTTGCATTTCCATCGTTTCGGTTTGGTTTGGTTTCGTTTTTTCCAGGTGGCAATTATGCAAGAAAATCGATCAAATGGTTAATTCTTTTCCTCAGCCTCTATTCAAAGGCTTCGGAGGGATCCAAATTCGCTTCCGAGGAAGTTATGATGGAAGAGTCTCTTTATATATACATTACGTACTGATATAATTGAGTAGGCTAAAAATAGGTGAGTGTTTCTTGGCTTTGGTTTTCTCCACAAAAAGAATGAATATTGATGGCCAAGCTAGCATTGTTTTTTGACCCAAAATTAACTGGTGTTAGTCTGTTAGAGAATATGCCTTTTGATTCTGCACAATGAGCCTTATTTTTCTCCTTATTCTTCTTTTTATTATCTTTTTAATGGAATAAGTACATTATATTTCCCTTCTCGTACTAATTTTAAATGACCAGCTAGAATTAACTTTTTAAAGAAAATTTGGAGAGGATTAATGTTAGAGAACTAATTTCGGGCGATTCATGCCCCTAAACCATTATTGAAACTAAAATATAGTTAATAACAATTGCTAATCATTGTGATTTGTGTATGTTAGTTGGGAACTTCTGTATTGGGAAACACCTATTATAAATTCAATTTTCTAAAATGATCCAGCTATATATTGCATTCAAATTGCATACGAGGTTAACATTTATAATATTAGTATGTAATCTCTCAGTCTAAAAATCGGATTCAATGGCCTGTTTGGCAATTGGTTCTGGAGATTGCTTTTAATTAATTAATTTTTTTAACAAACTGCAATAAGTCAGGCTGTTTGATAAATTCTTTTTTTTTTTTCCAGCTGATTCTAAAAACTGCTATCAAACAACTAAGTTTGAGAAACATATTTCACGTTGCTTTTGCACAACAATTTATCCTGTCATTTGCCAAATTTATTAAAATAACCTTTATAAGAAAATTTAATTCTCATAATACCTATTTTATTTTTCCATACCAAATCAAAGATACATATTTTAAAATATTTATTTAAGAATTGAAAAGCTTTAATAAGTATGCTATCCTAAATTTTACTCAAACATTCTAATAATTATCAAATTTTTTTAATAAGAAATTTAGTGGACGTATAATTTATCTCCTTAAAAACAATTATTTTTATGAAATATCTAAACTAACAAATTAAAACAATATTTTTAAGTATTTTAGTGTAAAATGTTATGAATATTGACCTTAAAAATAGGAAAAAAAACTAACTATAATATGTATGCTAAAGTATTTTTATTTTAGGCAACTTTGAACTAACTATAAACTAACTATATTTTTTTTAATAATTAATTAATTAGTTTACCAAATATCTAAATTTTTGTTTTTGATAGTCAAAGTAACTTTAAAAAAAAATTAGCAAACGCTTTACATGCTTCTCATCACAGTAAATTCTGACTAATATTAGCTACAACAAAAATTCTCAACACTACAACAATGTCAAACTCGCTCTACTTAAAAAAAAAGTTTAAATCTTTTATATGACATGTCATGATGTAATTAATTAGACACTAATACATGATTTTTAGGAATTAATGCAATAAGCGGCACCAATTTTTGATGAATATTCTATTTTTGATGATTTTTTTTTATTTTTTGCCTTGAAAAATAAAATAAAATAAAAACAATGTGAAAAAATTATGAAATTTTACAGACATGATCTATACATTTTTTTGAGCAAGCCTTCAAAAAATTTGCCCTAAGAAAATGAAAAAAAAAACCAATGTCAAAAAGCCCACCGGCACGCAATGGGGCGCGCAGCGGCCGGGGGGTCAAAAATTCACATTTTTATTTATGTTTTGCATTCTAAAATTAATATGTGACTTTATAAATTAATGTAATAAGCGGCACCAATTTTTGATGAATATTCTATTTTTTATGATTTTCTCTAATTTTCAACTTTGAAAATTAAAATAAAATAAAAACGACGTCAAAAAATTCTCAAAATTTGTAGTCAAGATACTTACATTTTTCTGAGCATACCTACAAAAAATCACTTTCAAAAAATGAAAAAAATATGTTAAAAAGCCCCCCGGTGCGCAGTGGGTCGCCGAACAGCGGAGGGGTCAAAAATTCAAATTTATATTTCTATTTTGCATTCTAAAATTAATACACGTTTTTTAGAAATTAATGGAACG
This sequence comes from Morus notabilis, assembly GCF_000414095.1. Classification (NCBI taxonomy): domain Eukaryota; kingdom Viridiplantae; phylum Streptophyta; class Magnoliopsida; order Rosales; family Moraceae; genus Morus; species Morus notabilis. The sequence goes on from NW_010364214.1 coordinate 47,484, forward strand.
AGCGGCACCAATTTTTGATGAATATTCTATTTTTATGATTTTCTCTATTTTTCTCTTTTGAAAAAGATATAAAAGAAAAACGACATCAAAATATTCTGAAATTTTGCAAACATGATCCTTACATTTTTCTGATCATGCATGCAAAAATCGCCGTCAAAAAATGAAAAAAAAAGATGTCAAAAAGCCCCCCGACACGCGCAGTGGGGCGTCTAGCGGCCAGGGGGTTCAAAAATTCACATTTTTATTTATGTTTTACATTCTAAAATTAATACACAATTTTTAGAAATTAGTACAATAAGCGGCACAATGTTTTGATGAATATCCCATTTTTTATGATTTTCTCTATTTTTTGCCTTTAAAAAATAAAATAAAATAAAAACAACATCAAAAAATTTTGAAATTTTGTAAACACAGTACTTACCTTTTTCTGCGCATGGCAACAAAAAATCACTTTAAAAAAAAAGATTTCAATAAGCCCCACAGCACACAGTGGGGTGCCCAACGGCCGGGGTGATGAATATTCTATTTTTTATTATTTTCTTTATTTTTTGACTTTTAAAAATAAAATAATATTAAAAATGACGTCAACTAATTATGAAATTTTACAGACATGGTCCTTACATTTTTCTGAGCAAGCCTGCAAAAATAGGCCTAAAAGAAATGAAAAAAAGCGATGTCAGAAAGCCCCACGACACACGTAGTGGGGCGCCAGTGGCCGGGGGCGTTAAAAATTCACATTTTTATTAATTTTTTGCATCCAAAAATTAACACACAATTTTTAGGAATTAATGCAATGAGCTGCACCATTTTTTGATGAATATTCTATTTTTTATTATTTTCTCTATTTTTTGCCTTTGAAAAATAAAAAAAAATAAAAATGACGTTAAAAAATTTTAAAATTTTCCAGACACGATCATTACATTTTTCTAGGGCGTAGCGTACAAAAAATTGCCCTAAAAAAATGAAAGAAAAACATATGCAAAATGCCCCCTGGCGTGTAGTAGGGCGACCAGCTGCCGGGGGGGAGTGGTAAAAAATGCACATTTTTATTTATGTTTTGCATTCTAAAATTTATACATAATTTTTAGGAATTAATGCAATGAGCGACACTACTTTTCAATGAATAATTTTTTTTTTATGATTTTCTCTATTTTTTGGTTTGAAAAATAAAATAAAATAAAAATGACACAAAAAAACTTTGAAATTTTATAGACACGATCCTTACATTTTTTTGAGCGTGTATGCAAAAAATTTCTTTCAAAAAATGAAAAAAGACAAATGTCAAAAAGGCCCCTAGCATGCAGTCGGGCGTTCAGCTGTGGGGGGATAAAAAATTCACATTTTTATATATGTTTTGCCTTATAAAATTTATACACAATTTTTAGAAATTAATGTAACGAGGGATACCAATTTTTGATGAATATTCTATTTTTTTTTATGATTTTTTTTATTTTTCACATTTGAAAAATAAAGTAAATTAAGAATGACGTAAAAAATTCTGAAATTTTACAGACACGATCCTTACATTTTTCTGAGCATCGCTGTAAAAAATCACCCTCAAAAAATGAAAAAAAAAAAACAATTCAGGAAAGGCCCCAGCGCGCAGTAGGGCACCCAGCGGGGTGTCAAAAATTCACCTTTTTATTTATGTTTTATTTTCTAAAAATAATACGTAATTTTAAGGAATTAATGTAACAAGCGGCACCAATTTTTGATGAATATTCTATTTTTTATGATTTTCTCTATTTTTTGCCTTCGAAAAATAAAATAAAATGAAAATAATGTCAAAAAATTATGAAATTTTACAGACACGATCTTTACATTTTTTTGAGCATACCTACAAAAAATCACCCTAAAAAAATGAAAGAAACGATGTTAAAATGCCCTTAGGTGCGCAGATGGGCGCCCAACGGGCGGGGGTGAAAAATTCACAATTTTTATTACGTTTTGCATCTAAAATAAATACGCAATTTTTAAGAATTAATGCAACAAGCAGCACCATTTTTCGATGAAGATTCTATGTTTTGCCGTTGAAAAATAAAATAAAAGAAAATGACGTTAACAAATTATGAAATTTTAGAGACACGATTGTTACATTTTTCTGAGCATGCATGCATAAAATGGCCCTCAAAAAATGAAAAAAAATGACGTCAAAATGCCCCCTGACATGTGCAGTGGTGTCCCCAGCGACCGGGGGGTAAAACATTCACATTTTTATTTACGTTTTATATTCTTAAATTTAGACACAATTTTTAGTATTTAACACAACAAGCGGCACCATTTTTCGATGAATGTTCAATTTTTTATGATTTTCTCTATTTTTCACCTTTAAAAATAAAATAAAATAAAACCGACGTAAAAAAATTCTAAAATTTTACCGACATGATCCTTACATTTTTCTGAGCATGGCTACAAAATATTGCCCTCAAAAAATGAAACAAACGATGTCAAAAAGCCCTCCAGAGTGCACAATGGGGCGCCCAATGGTCGGGGGTGTTAAAAATTCATACTTTTCTTTACGTTTTGCATTCTAAAAATAATACATGATTTTTGAGAATTAATAGAACAAGCGGCACCAATTTTCAATGAATATTCTATTTTTCAACGATTTCCAATATTTTTCTCTTTTGAAAAAAATATAAAATAAAAACGATGTCGAAAAATTCTAAAATTTTGGTGAAATGATCCTTACATTTTTCTGAGCATGCCTACAAAAATTGCCCTCAGAAAATGAAAAAAAGCGATGTCAAAAAGCCCCTCGACACACGCAGTGGGGTGTCCAGCGGCCATGGGGTTCAAAAATTTACATTTTTGTACATGTTTTGAATTCTAAAATTAATACACGATTTTTATGAATTAGTTCAATAAGCGGCACCATTTTTCGATGAATATTCTATTTTTTATGATTTTCTCAATTTTTTGACTTTAAGAATTAAAATAAAATAAAAACGTTGTCAAAAAATTTTGAAATTTTGGAGACACAATACTTACCTTTTCGGAGCATGCCTGCAAAAAATCGCTTTCAAAAAATGAAAAAAAAATATGTCAAAAAGCCCCACCGCGCACAGTGGGGTGCCCAACGGTCGGGGCGTGAAAAATTCACATTTTATTTATGTTTTTCATCTAAAATTAATACACAATTCTTAAGAATAAAATACACAATTTGACAAGCGACACCATTTTTCGCTGAATATTCTATTTATTATTATTATTTTTTATATTTTTTGACTTTTAAAAATAAAATAAAATAAAAATGAAGTAAAAAAATTATGAAATTTTGCAGACATGATCCTTACATTTTTTTGAGCAAGCCTGAAAAAAATAGGCCTCAGAAAATAAAGAAAACAAGCGATGTCAAAAAGTCTCCTGACACGCGCAGTGGGGTGCCAGTGGCCGGGTGTGTTAAAAATTCACATTTTTATTTATCTTTTGCATCCTAAAATTAACACACAATTTTTAGGAATTAATGCAATGAGCTGCACCATTTTCGATGAATATTCTATTTTTTTATGATTTTCACTATTTTTGCCTTTGAAAATAAAAAAAATAAATACAACGTGAAAATAAATTTTTCAGACATGATCGTTATATTTTTCTAGAGCATGCGTACAAAAAATTGCCCTCGATAAATGAAAGAAAAACAGATGTCAAAAAGCCCCCGGCGTGCAGTGGGACACCCAGTTGTCGGGGGGTCAAAAATTCACATTTTTATTTATGTTTTGCATTCTAAATTTTATACACAATTTTTACAAATTAATGTAGCGAGCGGCACCAATTTTCAATGAATAATCTATATTTTATGATTTTTTATATTTTTCAGTTTGAAAAATAAAATAAAATAAAAATGACATCAAATAATTTTAAAATTTTACAGAGACGATCCTTACATTTTTCTGAGCATGGCTACAAAACATCGCCCTCAAAAAATGAAAAAAATGAAGTCAAACCC
>NW_010364214.1:51897-53923 GCF_000414095.1 Morus notabilis
CCCCACATAGCGCACAGTGGCGCACCAGTGGCCGGGGATGCTAAAAATCCATACTTTTCTTTATGTTTTGTATTTTAAAAATAATACATGATTTTTGAGAATTAATACAACAAGCGGCACCAATTTTTGGTGAATATTCTATTTTTTAATGATTTTCTCTATTTTTCACTTTTGAAAAATAAAATAAAATAAACACAATATTAAAAAATTCTGAAATTTGGCAGACACGATCCTTACATTTTTCTGAGCATGTATGCAAAAAATGAAAAAAAAAACAGATGTCAAAAAGCCCCATTGCGCGCAGTGCGGCGCCCAACGGCCGGGGGATCAAAAATTCACATTTTTATTTATGTTTTACATTCTAAAATTAGTACCCAATTTTTAGGAATTAATGCAATAAGCGGCTCCAATTTTTTATGAACATTATGTTTCTCATGATTTTCTCTATTTTTTACCTTTGAAAAATAAAAGAAAATAAAAACAACGTCAAAAAATTATGAAATTTTGCAGACACAGTCCTTACATTTTTCTAAGCATGAATGCCAAAAGTCGACCCTAAAAATTGAAAAAAAATGATTTCAAAAAGCCTTTTGGCGCGCAGTAGGACGTCCAGCGACCGGGTGGGTAAAAAATTTATATTTTTATTTATTTTACAATCTAAAATTAATACACGATTTTTAGGAATTAATGTAACAAGCGGCACTAATTTTCAATGAATATTCTATGTTTTATGATTTTCTCTATTTTTCACCTTTAAAAAATAAATTAAAATAAAAACTATGTAAATTTTTTTTTTTAAAATTTTGCAGACACGATCCTTACATTTTTTTGAACATGCCTACAAAAAGTCACTTTCAACACACTAGCATGCTTTTAACATACTTTTATTATATAGTAGATACTAAGCATCTAGCTAGTGCCGGAACGTCGGGTCGGCGGGCTGCCCGAAGCCCGAAATTTTTCGGGCTCGGGCGGGCAAGCCCATTTCCCGCCCGCCCAAGCTAGATTTTCGGGTTCGGGCTCGGGCAGCCCGAATTTGACAAGTCCACACTTGCCCGCCGCCGTCTAACCACCATATACCGCTGTCCGCCGGGATTTTTTTGAATTTTTCTAACCATGCCCGAACTGCCCGAATTGCCCGACCCGAAAAATGCCCGAAAATTCAGTGTGCCCGAACCCGCTGCCTGAATTCACTCAAACGGGTATTTTTTTTGAATTTTGCCCGAATTTTTCCCGCCCGCCCGAGGTGCCCGAATACGCGAAAACGACTAGTATTTTGAATTTTACCCGAATTCTGCCTAAAAACCCGACCTGCCCGAGTTGCCCGACTGCCCGAATTACCTGAAACGGCTAGTTTTTTGAATTTTGCCCGAAAATCCGAATTGCCCGAGGTTGCCCGACTGCCCGAATTCAAAAAATAGTCGTTTATCCCCTTTTTTTTGAAAAAAATCATTTTTTAACCCCAAAATTTCCCTATAAATACCCCCCATCCCCCACACATTTTTCTCACTCAAACTCTCTCAATCCCTCTCAATCTCTCTCAATTTCTCTCAATCTCTCTCAATCTCTCTCACAATTTTTCTAAAGCTCTCTCTCTCTCAAATTCATCTTATTTTTTTTATAATGGATCATTTTGCTTATAGTGGTATTCCTGTTGATGCCCAACACAATGTAGAAGAAGGGCAATTTCCCACTAATGAGTTTGTTACGTAGCAATCTACTAATCCAAGCCATGGTGGACGTATTGGAGGTCGTGGTCGCAATAGTGGGCGTGGAGAAGCGGCGGCGAGTGCGACTGCGTCTGCATCGGCAAGTGTTGCAACCTCCAGGAGGAAGTGCAAGCGTACCTCGACAGTTTGGGATCACTTCGACATAATTGATGAGGTGGATAATGAAGGTAACACTAAACATATACCTCAGTGTAAATATTGTTTATCTAATTTACAAAGCGACACTATTCATGACACCACACACTTGAGACGACACTTCGAAAAGTGTCTTCAAAAGCTTAGCCAATCTAGCGGAC
>NW_010364214.1:54935-81842 GCF_000414095.1 Morus notabilis
CTTTGTTATATGGTTTAGGTACAATTTTTTATCCTATATTAAATTAGACGGTTTAGAAAGTGGTTTAGAAAACTTAGGTGAATTTTTAGGCATCACTTGTACGGACCAATTTTCAATAATAAAGGCAAAAATATATGAGATCTATAGTAAATATGAGATTAGGTTTAGAAGCACAAACTCTAGAGTACAGGAACCGCAACAACATGATGAAAACCCACATTCATTCTTGAATGTTTTTCGGGTTAAAGAAGAAGAAGAAGAAGACAACTCAAATGGAAGCTGTGAGTGGAAGTGGATATTCATCAGCAAGTGGCAGTGGCAGCAGCAGCTTCAACGAGCTTATGGCGTACCTCAGTGAAGGCTTAGTAGTCAGCAGTGCGGCAGAATTATTTGACTTAGTTTAATGGTGGAGGGTACGGGCATTAACTTGGCCAATCCTAACTCGATTGACAATGGATATATTTTCGATCCCAGTCTCCACTATTTCATCCGAACAAGCCTTCAGTACGACAAGAAGAATACTTGAGGAACGCTGGAATGCATTGCAAAGGGATATTGTTGAAGCCTTGGTTTGCATTAAGGATTGGGATCGGGCCGATCAACGTCTACAAGATACAATTTCACCGGCAAGCCAAGAATTGATCGATGAATTTAATCGATTAACATTTAATTTTGAAGACGATCCCTCAGCTTCAAATTAAATTGTAAATTTGTAATTTGTAAATATGTATTTACTTTTTACATTGTATTTGTAACTTAATAAGCAATGTAAGTTTGTACAATTTGTAATTCGTCACAAAATGATTGCACTCTTTTTTCCTTGCCAAGTTTTTATCCCAATTGGGTTTTTCTTGGTAAGGTTTTTAATGAGGCAATCATGAATTACAAATTTAAAAATTAATAAAGAAATAATTTTTTTATATAGTTCGTGTGTTCATTTCAAATTGTAATATATATAAATTGTAATACTAATATATATATAAATAACTTAATATTAAAAAAAAGTTTAAAAAATTCGGGCAATTCGGGCGGGCTCGGGCCGCCGAATACAAGCCCGCGGCCCGTTCAAGGTGAAATTCGGGCTCGGGCGGGCGGCCCGGAAATCTCGGGTGGGTTGGGTTCGGGCTCGGGCAAATCTTCGGGCTTTTCGGGCGGTCGCGGGCGGCCCGTCCAAAGTTATCTAGCTAGTCTGTTAAATTTTGGCATGGCTCCCCTCGCTCTTTTTTTTTTTGTTATTTTTTTGATATAATATTTTAATTTTAATATAATAAGAATGTGTATACATTAGATTTAACCCTTCTTAAATTAATAATTCTCTACATTTTATTAGACCAACCATTTACATATATACTAGAAGTAATTACCATTAAATTCTGGGTCCGTTAATGTTTCTCAGAGAGCAACTCTTGCTTTGTTTAGTTTATCCCGGCGGCCATAAGGTCATGGGTATTGCGAAAAGACTGCTGTTGTTCATCAATTTGATAGTCCGTGCCTTGAGTAACAGTAAAAACATATAGGAGAGTTGTTTAGTCCATGAGTTTATTAAATGTATGCTCACTAGTAATTCATTCTACATGAAACAAAATTGGAATGGAAAAAGAAAGGTTGGAATGAAAAGAAATCATGCAAATTAATTATAATTAACTTTTATAGCAGGATGCTGATCACCTAATAACAAAATGTGCTTGTGCATATATATATATATGTGTGTGTGAGTGTGTGTGTGTGTGTGTGTATATATATATATATATATATATATCACTTGTTTCTATTTATTCGCCAAATGATTACACTAAGAAAATTTAGTACTATTGGGAGAACGGAAAAAAATTCAATATTAATAGCTCTACTACGGTTTATTCTCTCATGCCTTTTGAAATGAAGGGAAAAGAGGAAATAATATTTTTGTATGGTATCAAGCCCCACTCAATTTATTTAAATAAAAACGAAAAGTACAAAGCAGTAGTGAAATTGTGAGGTTGAAAGATTTACACAAACTTAACATTAAAAACAAAAGGAATGGTCTATCTGTGGCAAGGTCGCTTATGGTACTGTACGGTTTTAGCCGTTACATTTAATTAAAATTACATTAAAATACAAAATTATGCAAAAAGAAATAGTTACATTTAATTAAAATTACATCAAAATACCAAATTATGCCAAAAAAAAAAAAAAAACAGATTTTTTGTACAAGTTTAACGACTGAAAAACATAGCTTCATCCGACGTTCATTTCTTTAGGTCCTGCCATAGAAATCTCTTAGAGAAAAATCATCAAGTTAAAAGATCAAGCCTTGTAAATCTCCTCGTCCTTTGAACATGTAGGCCATAGAATAGAAGTTTATAATTCATTAACATTCATTTGCTAGTAAGCATACGTCAAAGTAAGGAAATGGGAACCAAAGCTCTTCTTTCTTCCTACATTCCTATTTCCAACAATAAAATACTACTTAACTTCCTTTTGACGCGCACTTCATTTTGATTATAAGCTGATAAGTTCAGTTTTATTACCTAAAACAACACAAAATACAATATATAAAATAATTTCCAGAATTTTATATTTATAAAGATATGTGAAATCCAAAAAAGTATCTTCATTCACTGTCCTAATAAGATATTGAATTTTCGTATTTTATACCATAACCTTTCCTAAATCAAAATTATATGGGAAAAGGTGACTTTAATACCCTAAAGGAGTATAATTGTTGAACTGTTGAAGGAGCGCCAATCGCAGAAGATCCAACAGATGAGCCGACTCTTGAGACTGATCATCAATCTCGACCGGCTCCAAACTCTTGTGATGCTTCTGTGGTGTCATAACATTCAAACGTATGAACTGCTTGATCGAATACTTGAGCTCCCGATCATCGCCGTCCTTTAGTTTCTTGAATCCATCATCAGCTTAAGGACAACGAAGGGATTTGGTTCTCCAACAAGAACAAACCATGCTGCACAAATGCGATTCGGCCTTTCTTAACCTTAAACAAACTTTTAAACTCATCTTTAATGTAGCTTTGTATGAACACTAAAGCATAAAACATCCTTCCAAGAATTGCATTGAGTCTAGGGTTTTGTGATCGTAGTCCTTTATCACATTTTACAGAAATCAAAAGATATTGGGCCTAACTCAACTTAACAAAACCGGCTTATTAAAAGAGGATTGCCTTCACCTTATTAAGTGGATCATGTCAATATCTCCGGCCAATGTAGGATTCTAATACGCTTCCTCACGCACAGTGTGGACCATGCCAAATTGCTGCGAATAAGTCGATATTAGAGGACCCAACATTACAAAACTTGACCTACTCATGGAAGCACTCTTCGGCTCCTAGATGTTCTCCTAGATCTTCTCGTAGAAAACTTCGTCAGTCTCGTGGCCACTATCTTGGATGAATTTTGCTTCCAGTTCGAGCTTGTACTAATCATCTGCGAGCTTGAGTTTCGGCTTACTGGGATGAATAGGGCCAATTGATACCCACTTTGGCAAGTAATACTCCAAATTCTCTTGATCATCTTGTCTTAAACGACAGGAATTTGTATCTTTCGTAGTTGTGATGCTTTTTTCCTTTTTTAATTTTTTTTTATTATACCTATCTTCTTCGTTTGCCTTCGTTTTTGCTCCCATTACTTGCTTCAATTTGACACGGTTGATCATTGTTTGAACAACGACAAGTGATATCTGTTTTGTCTGCATATGAGATCTTTGTTTTTAATTTGTCTATTTATACATGTGCGATTTAGTATTGCAGTGACTAGACTTTTAATGATTAATTAGCAAAAGCTTATTAGAGCTTTATTTGCGAAGTAAGAATATTGGTAGCAAGTTAAACTAATGTACTTGAAAGATTTCTTTTTTTGTTAATTAAGATTAAATTAATTGTTTTACCGAAAGCATAAATTAAAGAATGAACGCATGCAATTTTTACATCGTTCAATATAAACTTATATCCACTATGCCACGTCCAGTTATTGACAATTCACTAATTTAACTACTTTCAATATTGCAAACGTCTTCTCCTAAAGACAACTATTTCTTCACCTAAAGAATGATAATTAGTTGAAATCTCTTCAACACTTCAGATCGTTTTCTCCTGAAGATAGCAAATTCTTCTCCCGAAGAATGTTAAATGTGGACCTATTAAGCAAATGCCCAGAAAGCCAATAATTTCATTTGATTTGAGACTTATACAGAGCAATCCATATTGGCTTCTTCTCAAAGTTGGATAGTAAATTCTTTCTCAAAGTCAAATTGTAATTCAAGTGGAGCTCGAATTTGTCTTCAGTTAATGATAGTAATATTTTTTGATCAAATAATTCTGGATCCTTATCTTGTTAACTTAATCTTGAATTTTAAATATGCTTTAATTAAAATATTATTTGTACTGCATGAAAACTGGTTTGGTTTTTGAACTGCAGAATTTTACGTTGTCAAAAATTGAAAAACCTAATCGTACTATAATAAGCTTCTTCTCAAAGAAAGAATAATTCTTTTACTTATTGCTTGTGCATTTTTTTTGACGATCTACCGTATGTAATTAAGATTAAATTAATTATTTTACCGAAAGCATAAATTAAAGAATGAACGCACGCAATTTTTACATCGTTCAATATAAACTTATATCCACTGGGCCACGCCCATTTATTGAATATCCACTAATTTAACTCGCTTAAAATCACCAATGGACTTATACAATCTAAAGACTCCATTTTGTAATTGTTGTCTAGGTATTGTAACAATTAGCCATATCTATTTAGCGAACACCGCTCGTTTTCAAACTCTGCATGATGAAATCTCTTCATTTGGCGGATCGTTTTGTCCTAAAAAACTCCAAATTCTTCTTCCGGAGAATGATGAATGGTTGAACTCCCTCCAACATTGAAAACATCTTGTCCCAAAGACAACTACTTCTTCACCTGAAGAATGATAATTAGTTGAAATCTCTTCAACACTTCAGATTGTCTTCTCCTGAAGACAGCAAATTCTTCTCCCGAAGAATGTTTAGTGTGGACCTATTAGGCAAATGCCCAGAAAGTCAATAATTTCATCTGATTTGAGACTTATATAGAGCAATCCATATAGGCTTCTTCTCAAATTTGGATAGTAAATTCCTTCTCAAAGTCAAATTGTAATTCAAGTGGAGCTCGAATTTGTCTTCAGTTAATGATAGTAATATTTTTTGATGAAATAATTCTGGATCCTTATCTTGTTCACTCAATCTTGAATTTCAAATATTCTCTAATTCAAATATCACTTGTACTGCACGCAAACTGGTTTGGTTTTTAAATGGCAGAATTTTACGTTGTCAAAAATTGAAAAACCTAATCGTACTATAATAGGCTTCTTCTTAAAGAAAGAATAATTCTTTTACCTATTCATTGTGCATTTTTTGGCGATCTACCGTATATAATTAAGATTAAATTAATTGTTTTACCGAAAGCATAAAATAAAGAATGAACACATGCAATTTTTATATCGTTCAATATAAGCTTATATCGAATGGGCCAGGCCCACTTATTGACAATCCACTAATTTAACTCTCTTAAAATGACCAATGGACTTATACAATCTAAAGGCTCCATTTCGTAATTGTTGTCCAGGTATTGTAACAATTCGCCGTATCTATTTAGTGTGCACCACTTGTTTCTAAACTCTGCATGATGAAATCTCTTCATTTTGGTGGATCGTTTTCTCCCAAAAAACTCCAAATTCTTCTCCCGGAGAATGTTGAATGGTTGTACTCCCTTCAGCATTACAAACGTCTTCTCCCAATGACAACTACTCCTTTACCTGAAGAATGATAATTAGTTGAAATTTTTATAACACTTCAGATCGTCTTTCCCTGAAGATAGCAAATTCTTCTCCCGAAGAATGTTTAGTGTGGATCTATTAGGCAAATGCCCAGAAAACCAATAATTTCATCTGATTTGAGACTTATATAGAGCAATCCATATAGGCTTCTTCTCAAAGTTGGATCGTAAATTCCTTCTCAAAGTCAAATTATAATTCAAGTGAAACTCGAATTTGTCTTCAGTTAATGATAATAATATTTTTTGATGAAATAATTCTGGATCCTAATCTTATTAAGTCAATCTTGAATTTCAAATATTCTTTAATTCAAATATTACTTGTACTGCACGTAAATTGGTTTAGTTTTTGAACTGCTGAATTTTACGTTGTGAAAAATAAAAAAACCTAATCATACAAAAGTTTTGTAATGCAGGAAAAAAGTTATCTGTGTAGTTTTAGGCAGCTCGTTCGTTTTGCGAATTCGAGTTTTCAATTCAAACTGAGATGTGACATTTTCTGAGAGCTTTTAACTGTAGCAGAAAAAGTTAGATGTGACATTTTCTAAAAAATTTTAACTGTAAAAATTTAAAACTGAAAATTTAAATCGGTAAAATGAGCGAGACCTTAACTTTTATTGCAAGTTGGGCATAGATACTCTGTTGGTAGGAAGATCAATAAATGGCGCTTCTATATTAACAAATACTGTAAATTACAAATGTCGTCGTTGTAGTTTAGTTGTTAAAACCTTTTTTTTAGCAAGGATCAATATGTAGTCGCTAAGAATAAGAACATCCATGGTTGCTAATTTTTCACTTGTTGTCGCGGATAAGTGATCGTCTAACAACTCGATGACGTGGTAGAGCCAGATTTAACAATGAAAAAAATTTAAAATAATCTGCGCCGAAAGTTTAGTGAAAACAAAAAGTAATCATGTTTTAACAACTCCTAGCTGTTCTTGTTCAGTCTTTTGCTTTCTATTCTTACGCCTGCGTGCTTTAGTGGTTTGCTTTTTGCGCCTTCGTGCATGCTTTCTAACTGTCGTTAAAAGATTAGACGACAGTTTGGTGAGCCATCATCTGTTCGACAATCGTTAAATGTCTGTAACATTTAACCACGATTAAAAAACGTCGTCTAATAACTAATTTTAGAAGACAATTTTTCAAAAAAATTGTGGTCTAAAGTTTTTTTTTTAAAATACTTTTGCTTTATTGAATGCATCATATTTAAACTTTATAGTAGGTAATAAGAAGAATATTAATATAACATTGCAACACATATATCATCACACACACATATATATATGCGAGAATAATTTCATAATTAAAACTCGTATTTTTGTGCTACCACTACAGACCCCCTAAAAATTTCATAATTAAAACTCAACCAAAAAATGTCGCATTACGAGCATTTTAGACTAGACCAAATAAAATTCGGGTAACCATACTCTAACAAAACAAATAATATCTATATATAACAGATTCCTAAAAAAGTGGTCGAGCCTTATTTTCTCCAATTCATCAAAAATAGGAATGCCTTTTTAATTGGTTAACCCAAAGGACAAAAGTTTTTATACTTGGTTCGCAATGAAAACACATGAGATGGGAATTTCTAAATCTCAGTGGTTATTGTACACTTGAAACACAGGAAAACTCATGAAACACAAGAAAACTGTCCTCCAAACATGTACACTTGAACATTTTCAGACTTAATTACGCTGCACAATTCAAAAAACCTTCACAATCCTTACGCAAACAGAGGTGTCTACAAGGTAACAACAAGATTGTGACTTCTCTAACCACACAATATTCCAACAACTATAATCAAATGAACTAAAAACCTCAACAAAGAGGAGAAATGCATTTATCTGTAAAACCTTATAAAGATACACTGAATTGATCTATAAACCTCAAAAAAAAAAAAAAAAAAAAACTGACTACACAAAATGGAACAAATAGCAAAACAACACAAGATTGACCAACAAATAAATCATTTGACACATCCACTTGTAAAGGGTAAAAATATACTGAATTCTAAATAATTTAAATATAAAAATAATCATAAACTTACCGGTAGAAATTCAGGTGCCTCAGCACAGCCTCTCTCCCATGCTTTGAGGGAATAACCGTATACAAGCATCATATGCAATCAATGTTTGCCAAGTAGATTGACCACTGAAATAGTTAAAATAACATGCGAGTTGCAAGATATGAGAAAGTGCATTTGAGTCATTTTCAAAGTTTAAAAAGTCATTACTTGGTCACACAAGAGATATCAAAACATAATGAAACTATAGCATGTAAAGGAAAAAATATACATTCGTATATAATATATATATATACCTGATAGTGAAAGTGGGATATATCATCAAGCAAAATGCGAAAACTAATATTAAAAAATATAATAATTTCATGGTGTCGGGATCCGGTAGATCCAGAGGATATGATGTGGTGGGGGTGTGCATCTGTAAATATTTCACTCGTTGGTGGCGCGTCCAATGTGGCCAAAGTACTTAACGAGCTTTCGAAGTAGAGAACGATGGTAGGATCTCCGACGTGATGTGGTTCACTTAGGCCCAAATTAGGACTAAGAACACGTGTTATAGGGCTCTCTTTGTTGCCAAAATCATGAAAATACTCGTAGTTGATGGAGGAGTGACTCAAGAGATGGATAAGGCTCTTTGAAAGAGAAGGGCTCCAAAAGCAGTTTGGGGGTTACTTTGGAGGCTTTGAGTATGTAATTTCGCTGGTGGATAATGTGCTGATGGAGAAAAGAGTGATATGGAGGAGTCTGATGTAGGTTGTTCTGAGAGCGTAGAGATCGTTTGGAGCACTCCCTCCGACTGTAGATGAGAGTGACTCCGCGGTTGGAGGCTTGAATACTTTCAGGAAAGTATGAAGTTAACTCTCAGAACACTCTCAGGTGGTGTTAGAAGAGGATTGAAAAGTGTTCTTGAGGAGTTTCTAAGAAGGTCAACAATTAGAAGCTATGAGGTTCCTCAAGAACTTGAAGAAGACTCCAATCTTTGTACCAAAAGACTTGAAAGGAAGCACTTAAAGAGAGAGCTTCAACACTTTGATGTATTTTCTAATGTGCAGGTACGTTGGTGTTAGAATGAAGAAGGTGAGTGGGTATTTATGGGAGTAAATGGGAGTGCTTGACTGCTGCTCTGACGGAGGTCTGAACACTCATTTCCATCTAGAGGAAGGCTATCAAGGGCCTTTCTAAGTTTGGCAAAGAGATGGTCTGGAAATGGAATGGAAGAAACGACAGCGGGCTGTCAGAGCATTCCCATTCAGACGAAAGGTGTCAGATAGTTTTTCGATTTTGACAAAGAGACTCGTTGAAAATGGGATGAAAAGTTTCTGAAAATTTGCTCCGGTGGTGTTTTGGCGAAGTAAGGCACAAGCAATTCCATTTGGAGGAAAATCTCAGCTACCTTGTCAGAGCAGGAAAAATAAAACCTTAGAAATGGAAATACTTGATGACCAAGTTCTGAATTTTGAGCTGACATGAAGTGACTTCAGACATGAAATCTCTAAGAGTGTTTGATTCAAATAAGTGCCCCAAAGACTTTCCTTTTTGGGGGTTTGATCGTGTATCAGACCTTCGTCAGAGATTGTTTGTACGAGAATGACCAAGCAGCCATTGTATTTGCTCTGACAACAGAATGCTCCTACACCATGTTGCTCTGAATGCGCACGAGTGCTCCGAATGGACAACCTAATATGGAGAAGAGCCATGAAAGCATGCCTGACATGGGGAGTGCTTTGAGAGGCATGTTTGGTCGCGAGAAAAGGCTCCAAATGAGCCAAGACTAATGGATTTCTCAGGCCTTTGAGTTGGAGAAAATTTATGAAGGATCAGGATTGGGTTTTGGGCCTTTCAACGGTTGAAATAAAGGAGTTTGGGCTTTCAAGATAAGGAGAAGGCTTTCTTAGGTTGAATTCTCCATCACCCATCCATGCTTAATTTGACTAATTCTGAAAAACCCCCTAAGCGGGTTTCAAATTGGGTCAAATTAAGGACAAATGAGCCTATGTGATCATTCATGGCCCACCAAACCACAACCCAAGGAGTTCTCCGAGCGTGGCTTGGGTCCATGAAATGAGCTCAATGATGTCGCGGGATGCAAAAGATTGAGCCTGATGGGCCTGGTACGAATTCAGGTATCAACACATAGAAAGAAAACTTCTCTCCTTGTTTTTTCAATAAAATTCAAAAAGCAAATACATTAAAATTTCATGTCATCAATAAAGCATAACATTACCGGAAGAAGTGAGCAAATTTTTTCAGAGACCTAAAATGAACAAATTCGAGACCTAACCAGCAATAATACCAAAAATTATCAAAACCCCATTAAAAGAACAAGCTATGCACTTAAATCACCATATTAATGGCCATACCTTAGTTGATTTGGGGAAGGAGGGACAGGTTCTCGTTGATAAAGTAAACTCTAAAAAAAACCTTTAGAGCATGACAACAAATTAAGAGAGTCAGATCAATTTGAGACAAAACCCATATAAGAGCTTGAGTAAAAGAAAATTTTGTTGCGAGGGAGAGAGAAGATGAGAGTTTACAGAAGAAAAAAGGGAGGAGAAAATGAAAACGAGAAAAGGAACAGACCATCACCGAATATGGAGAGAAAATACAAACCATCGCCGAAGTTGGTGCCGGAATATAGGAAGTCTAGGGCTTGCAAATGGAGAGCTTGGCATCGGTGTTGAGATTGAAAGCAGAGGTCAACAACAGATAAAGCGAGAGAGAGAGAGCAGAGTAGGGTTGAGAGAAATTTATCCATGTAAAATATTAACCATTAGATGTGGTTTAACAATGGTTAACTCAACAACCGTCGTTAAATCCCTTAAAAAAATTTCTGCAAAAAAATAAAAATTTTATGGCGCATTTTATCTTTATATGAGACGACGATTTTTAATAAATCGTTGTCTATTTGACGTCGTTAAATCTCCAGATTTTAGTAGTGTCACCGCCACCATTATGATTTGTTTTTCTACAATAAATACCAAAACATTTAAACAAAAACTTCTCAACATGAAAAAAGCATCAAATCAACATCACATAAAAGAAAGCCCTAAAAAAATAATCAAAATCTTCTTCAAAGAACGAAGTTTGAAGTAAATCAATAGTATTTTTACTAAATGAAGTAAGTAAACAGCAGTAAATGATAAATTTACTAGGTAAATAAACTATTTATTGGAGAGTTTTTGTTTTTGTTTTCTCTAAATCCCATAAACATAATCAAATTATTTAATCGTAATACAAAGAGATCTCAGGAAAAAAAAAGAGAGGTAAATACAAATATGCTGATGAAAATAAAAAACAAACTAGTACTTCAACATCAGTCATTGATAAACATACCAATTAATCTTAATAGAAAAAGAACCCCATGCATCACTTTCATAATTTGGCTATTACGAATAAAGTTTCTTGCGGAATTCGTCACCCCGGTGGAGAATAGACTGTGAACCATGTCTGGACAGCAGTCATGAAAAGTACGATAACCGCGGCGAGAAAAGCCACTATAGTCCAGGGAGTACTGAAATGGTCGCTGCAAACTTGAGCCATCCAAGTCATCCACTTGTTCTTACAATGTTTCTCTATTTTTTCAATGACCTCCGCATACACCTTAGGGTCCGGTACCAGATCGGTGGCAATCTTGTTGAACAGCTTTTCCACTTGTTTGTCGCTTCCGAGAACGTTGTAAAGTATTCCAGCCGTCCTCAGCTCCTTAACGTCGGCCGCGTAATCTATGAGAGAGTCAAGGAAGCAGATGTAAGAGGTAACCTCGTAGTTTGTCTCCATGTTGTCGGGACACATCTCGTACGCTATGAGGTTCATGAATTTGGGTGCCATCGAGTCATCGACGATCAGTGGAGGGAGTACCAGCTCGCCCGCGAAGCTCACGGAAGAAAATTTTATGTCTTTCAATGAACAAGTCTTGCTAGGTTTCAAGTTTATCCCTGCTGCCTTAAGATCCCGGACACTGCGGAAAGACTGATCACGCTGTTCGATCAAGCCCTGTTGATGATCTGACCGTGACACTATGAAATTGACAAATTAAGAATAATTTCAATTGGATGCAGTGCAGATTAGCCTCATGTTAAAAGACAGAACAAGGAAGGCCTATTCTCGTAAATAACTGTAATACCCAACTTTCTGAGCTTATATCTTATTATTTGAATTTTCTATGGAGGAGCATGTATATGAGTTTTTAAGTTTATTGGTATAAGTAATGATTTACATTTGTATGCACTAGATTTGAGTTTGACCAAGTCCGCAATTTCGTTGGTTTAAGGGCTAGCTTGTAGTTATATTTATAACCTAGCCTATATTTTTAACAAAAATGCTTTTTGGTCACGACTCCACGTGGTTATCCCAGTGGTCATATTTTAGTTTTGTACTTAAAAAATCAGAAATGCTTAAGTCTACAAGTGGATCGTGAGAATCGTGAGGCAAAACAAATCGGGTTAAATAATAAATAGCAGTGCTTTATTTTTAACGAGCAATATTGTAAGAATGGTTGTATTAAGCACTACTATTTAATAGAATATGTGAGATTTATAAGTGGAGTCTATTTTTTATTAAATAATGGTGTTTTGTATTTTTCATTTTTAATGGGTTTTTCTAGAGGTTAGTCAGCTTTTCATTTCCCTCCGCGTGTATACGAAGAGCTACTTGCTTAACTCTCTTTCCTTCCACTAATTAATACCTGATTATGCTAGAACTTTCACATGCCTTCTACCGTTTTTATGCTATCAATTAAATTTCTAGTCCATCTCTATTAGTTGATCCCAATGCAAAAATCAACCGAAGACAACATATTCAATTTTGAATGGCCCAGGACCTTCCTTTGTTCTCGTGTAAATTGAGTATTAGAGCTTACATAAAACCTCAGCAGCAAGTTCTCATGGTAATTTTGTTTTAGTAGCTATAGTAATTAATGTTTATTGTATGTAGCAGTATAGAATCTACTTAGATAATCATTTACTTCATTGGACTTCTGAGTGGACAGATTTTAAACTACGCATTAAGAAGTATAAGTTTGTTATAATGATTTTAGTATTGCTTAACAGCAATGACTTAGGATACGATATGATAATGATGTAAGATCTGATCATCATGTTGATATTATATATAACGTGAGATTGATGATTTCCAACACATAACAATGATGCTTGACAAAAAACAATGATTCCATGAGGGATTGATCCTTAGTAATTATGCCCAACTTCTATTATGTCAAGACCTTAGTAATAAGCCTACTACATGTGTACATATGTGAAGTGCTCTTATTTACAAGTAGAGAAAGATAAAGCACTTAAAAAGTGATGTAACAGCTATGTAGTTATACATAATATAGAGTATCAGCTTTGATTTTTAGACATAAGTGGGATTTATTTTATCAATTGTAGGCTCAGGCAACTTATATTTGGTGAAAGTGATGGTTCTAAGTAATTTCTAATATGACGATATTTCTATTATCTAATGTTAAGCTTTACCAAGTCTTCTTGGGTTGTTATAGTTATAGCGAGGCAAAAAGTAAGTAAATCTACTGCATCACTTGCTATTAGTAGTATGTTTTTAATTAATATTTTCAATTTATATATATATATTATTATTGTAATGCTTTCATAAGATTTTGAAAGTAGATTTTGAGTGTGATGTGAAATCTTATGTGTATTTTAAATGCAGAAATTAATTTATGGTTTATTTATTGAGCTATTGCTCATATAATTCTTGTGATGTAGGTAATAAGTTCGATAATTGAAGTTCTTTTGACTGAGAAAGAATGCTCTGAGATCCCACGTTGAATTTAGAGATTCCAAGATTCAATATTTATAATCCTAAAAAATTTGATCGAGGAACATTATTTTTCCATTTTACAGTTTTAGTTAATGATTCTCTCCAGCGGGTGGAGTTTTTAATTGCTAGCTTGAGAGAGGCGTTATAATAACTTAAATGGTTATTGGCACAAATGGTCCTTTGTTGAATGTGATTGTGACCTTTTGCAACATATTTTGCTTTCTTTCCATCTTTATTTTTCCTCTCTCATAACTTTCTTTTTTTTTTTTTTTTTTGCTTTGTGGGGTTGTCAGAAATGGCGGTGGTTAATTTAACTCTGGTGTTTGATTATTGGGCAAATGAGGTTGGAGATTGAAACGTCTTTTAATATTTTTTGGGTGGTTCGGTTTCATTGCTTAGATCTCAAGTGATAAGCAGGAGATTGGGGACCATCTGTGGAAGTTGAGGTTTGGGGGGATGTTTTAAAGAGAGAGAGGCAGAGGCGTTTTGTTGTTGTAGTTGATGAAATATGAATGATGCTGATATTATTTGTGTTTGTTCTTTGCTTTGAAGGTTGTAATGTAGAAGATTGAGAAAGACAGCTTCTGGTTTCGAAGAAATTACTTAATGGATGTTGTTGCTTTTGTTGTTGTTGTTTTTGTCTTCCATCGTCGGCCATGGGAGTCTAAAGGAGGTTGGGGAGATTTAGGGTTCAGAGATTGTTAGATTTGGAGTTGAATTTAGGGAAAAAAGAAGAAGAAGAAGTCTTTCTGATCAGAGCATTTAAGTCATTTTATTAGAAAAAAGGGTCACATGATTGGTCACGTAACACATTCTGTGAAGAACTTAACATATTTTAACCGAAAGGACTAAATTTTACCTGTTTAAAGAGGTTGTGGGTCATTTTACCAAAAAGAATTAGGAACCAAACTGTTACTTACTAAAGTGGTTGAAGACCATTTATGTCAATAACCCTAACAAAAATTATGGACTTTTTTTTTTATATATAGAAAAAGTGTAACATTTTCGTTTACTTTATCTTTGTTATCTATGAAGTATAAATGTAAAGCGTCCAAAAAAAAAATTACAAATATATAGTTTCCTAAAGATTAGTGATTGGTTTACCTCGAGACCAAATTTTACAGACTTTTTTTTTCGAAAAAAATAGAACATTTAAATTTTTGTTAACTAGATGTTCTTAGTTTCGCTAAATTAATGAAATATCCTTTCTTACAAAATTACTTTCAAAAATCCTTATGTTTGCTAAATCATTGATAGATCTTGGAAAATCATTGTTCAATTTATCGTTACTCTCAATGTAGGTTTAAGTATCAATCTTCAAGTACGTAAAATATTGATTCTTAAATTTTTTAAAAAGTCGGTTATATTTTTCAATCTAACATTAGGATAACGTTTACTTTGCTCTTAAAAAGGAGGTATTGTTGCACATATCAAGAAAAAAATTTGTCCAAAATAACCATTTATCATAAATTTCCCTTAATAGAAGGTGGATAACAAAACAAATGTTGCATATTAATTTTGTTAGGTATTATATATCGTGCGCATATTTCATGTTCAATTTGATATCTAAAATGATGCTTAACTAATTAAATCATGTCACATCATTAAGATTTTAAAATTCTTTATATTAGATGTTTTTTTTTCTTTTTTTTTTCACATTTGAGTCCATTAAATGACATGGAAAAATATAATTAATACATACCATTTGAGAGCTAAAAAATTGGATATATCTAACCATTAATATTTTATTTAGCTCAGCGATAAAAGGACATACCACCCTTTTGCCGATTCCTGATCAGGGGTAGTTTGATTTGAACTGACTGCAAAATAGCTTTTATAATATTGGTTTGGACAGGTGCGCCTCCTCCACCGCCTCCTCCACCGCCTCCTCCACTGCCTAATGTACCTAGATCATATCGAATGCGAGCTAATCGGAGAAGATCAAGAAGAGTAGCCGGATTAGTTTCCACCTCATCTAACATTGTATTAGATGTCTTTTTTTTTTTTCTTTTTTTATTAACATTTGAGTCCATTAAATGACATGGAAAAAATATAATTAATACATACCATTTGAGAGCTAAAAATATTGGATACATCTAACCATTAATATGTTATTTAGCTCATCGATAATAGGGCATACCTCGCTTTTGCCGAATGATCGGGGGTAGTAAATATTTTTCTAGTCCACAACAGTCACGGCGATCATGAGCAGGCTGCCGATTAGTTTCTCCAGCATTAATATTGGTTTGATGATCAGATGGTGCTGGATGTTGAAGGAGAGCTAATCGGAAAAGATCAAGAAGATGAGCCGGATTAGTTCCCGCCTCCGCTTTGAATATTTCTTCCTTGTACTTTACTGGTGCCAAGACATTTCTTCTGATAAACTCGTACAAAGTAGATAACTTAACCTTGTCTTTACTCTTGTCCATCAACAACTCGAGGAGTCGGTAGGGAATTTGGTTCTCAAGCAACAACAAATCGCAGTATATGAATGTTGCTTGTTCAACCTTGATCTTTAACTCTTTTAACTCATCTGGCTTGAAACTGCTAGCTATGAACTGCAGTATTGCACACCCATCAAAGAAAAGGATCCGGTTAAGTGTCTCCTTATTATTAGTAAAGCGCTGAATCACCTCCTCATCGTAGCGTTGCTCGAGTCCGATGATGTTGCTCTTGATCTCTTCGTATAATACTTCGTAGGAACTGTACCCACTGTCGCGGATGAATTTCGCAACTAATTGGAGCTTGCACATCTCTGAGACCTTGAGCTTTGGGTTGTTGTAGTGAATTGGACCAAAAGAGATCCACATTGGTTCAAAGTACTTCTTCAAACACTCCCGTTCTCGCAGGAACGACGGCACCCTTTGTATCTTTGCGGCTGATAGCGCAGTTGGGGGCGCTGCTTGATCTTTCGGCGCCATTAACAGTTTCAATTTCTCCTCAAATTCACTTACAGCCTCCTGTTCCGTCATTTTTAGATGATCAATGTGTGCCTACCAGAGAGCAAGGAAAAAAAAAAAAAAAGAAAAAAAAGAGAGAGATAGAAAAAGACAAAAAGAAAGAAGGTCAATGTATGTGTTACATAGGCAAATTATTTGTGGCTCATTTTAGTTCTAACATTTGTATTTGTGTTCTTCATATATGTAGTTAAGGACCTTCTTTTTTTTTTTTTCCCCTTTTTTAACCTTCTTTTTTCATAGAGGAAGGTTGGTATCAAATACTTGCCCCCCAGGGGTACGAAATTCTTCGGAGTTAAAGCGAAGACGGATTTCCACTTTTTCTTCTAGGCAAGAGAACTAAGATGCTTGCAATTGTACGACTGTTCCTTTAGAGCAATATGATCGATGCACTTTTGTGAATCTCACACATTCTTATTTTGGCTCAAAGTAACGAGCTCCGCGTGATCTGTCTCGATCATTATTATATATGCCTTATAATTGATCTTCTATAGAAATTTAGTATTGTTAAGATAATTAGTTTATCTTAGGAATGAAGCTGATCTGGAAATGAAAATGCTAATTTACTTTTTTAAAGTTTCATGCTTTGGCGTAACATTTCACTTGTGAACTGACATCCTTCATAAACAAGAAGCCTCAAAGAATTTATCGTGCTTCACGTTTTTTTTCCTAAAAAAAAAAAAAAAAAAAAAACCACAAAACCCGGCTCGTAAATGAAATATTACTCCATGAAAATTAGGGAAATTACAAAATAATCCCTCGATTCAACTTTTTTTTTTAAAGAAATAATGAGAAGAATCAACTAGCATTAAGTGAGACAAGACATCTCAATTAAGTTGGCATACTTTATAGCTCCTATCCATACTAAGCTCCTCGCTCTATATTATTAAAACAAAACTAAAAAACAACTGAGGATTCTGTCTTAACTCTTAAAGCATGAGATATAATTTGAATATTTTATTATTGATAAAATAAAGTGAATTTTCATTATTTTATGTGCTTATCTCATTGAATACTTTACGAATATCATCGAAAATTTTGTGATTATCTATGTGACCTTAAATATTGTATATAAGTATTATATACAGGAGTATAATATTTAAAGATAAGAATCGAAATATGCCCATAATAAATTTAATCAAAGTTTCAAAATCTTTAATTAAAATATTAATAATGCATGTCATTCCTATTAAGAATGAAACGATCTTATCCATATCGTGAATATGGATTGATATTGAATGAGTGTATTTTACACAATAAGGTTATGTAGGACTGGGCCAAGATACAATTTGAATTTTTAATAATTTTTGTTAAGTATAGAATTCAAATTAAGTCTGCCGATGGTCATAAATAACATGATTTTAATCTTGAGTTATTAACAAACTTCTATTTATGAAATTATATCGTTTGACTTATTTGGTATGTATTTTGAGATTGTTAAATCTTTTTTCTTGCATCTTGGAGTAGGTAGCTGAGAATATTAATATGCGAGATAAAATCTATTCTTTTTTAAAAGAAGAAATAGATAAATAATTCTCTTGAGTCTTAATTCAGTCTTGAATAGTAAGAGTGCTTAGTTGTTATGAAGTTCATGAATTTATTATTCATTAGAGGATCAGTGACACCTAAAATAAAGATAATTAGAGAGATTAACGGATTTCTACCGAGTTCTAGCTATAGATATTTGTGAAGAACTGAGATAAATGTAATGACTATATTAAATGAACGCTTCATGTTTTTAGAAGTAATTAAATGTCTATAATTACAAGAGTGCAATTCTAAGTTTATAATGTTACTATGAGAAATAATAAAATTAATTAATTAATTAAAGAGTTTAATTAATTATTAATTTTATTCGAGCTTAAGTGGCTCCTGAGCGGCGGTGGCGGATGACGATGAGCAACAAATTATGGGTTTGTTTTCTTTGAGGGAGGGAGGAATAGAGCGGGTGGGATGATATGTTCACATGTGAGGGGGAAAATTTTTGAGTTAGGGAAGCTTCTAGATTTTCACTTTTAGACTGTTTATTTTCAGAAATTCGCTTTCATATCTGCCTCTACACATTGACCATCGAAATGGTTTGAAATTTCTTTTCTTTGAGATTAGTTTTTTATTTTTTTGTCTGGATTTAGAGATTTTTTTTTATTTAATTAGGTATTTTTTATTAGATTTCGTAGAGACTTTTAGTTTTGAAGTATTTGTGTTACATATATATTGATTATTTATGAGAAGGTGACTTTGTAACATGTTGTTTTGAATTTTTTCATGTGTGTTGATCAATGACTTGTGATAACATTTGAAGATATAATTTTTTCAGCAAATAATTAGTTTTCAGCAAAAAAAAAATATATTTTTAATTTTTTTAATACTTTTAATGACCGTTTTGTTTTTTAAAAATTGTTGTTAAAAGTTACATATTAGGCGATGGTTTTTAAAAACATTGTTCTTAAAAGTTGATATTAGATGATTGTTTTTCAAAAAACCGTCGTCTATTGTGCCTTTTTAAACTCTTGTGGTGTCTCACACGCGTATTAGACGACAATTAATATCGTCGTCGTATCTCTTAGACATTTAACGACTCTGGATACAACGACAGTTTTTAACCGTGGTCTTATCTCCTATTTGTTATAGTATATATTCCATGGGTTTTGCAATCTATCATCCTTAAGGAATTTTGCCCTCGAAAATCAAGAATGAGTCATTAAAAATGACACCGGAGAGATTAAAAGGATTACGACATTAAGATAAAGGAGTAATTGGCATAAATGGTTCCTAAACTCTTTAGGAAGTGATAGTTTGGTATTTATTCTTTTAATTTTGACAAAATGCTGCCTAAACTCTTTAATTAGATTTGGACGGAAAGGTGTAAATTACAACTGATTAAAGTATTTAGAAAGTATTTTGTTAAAATTAAAAGAATAAAGTCTAAATTGTCACCTATTAAAAAATTTAGGTGATAAAGAATTGGTTTTGGGCTGTGGCTCCTTCTCTTACAGTGGAGAAGAAAAAGTTAATAACTTAAAAATCAGTTTGACATCTCATGCATATGGAGAGATGAAAAATATACATCTACGTACTGGGATCTGAACAAAAAGGTTGTTTCAGTTTATCCGAATATTTCTATTTCAGATTAATTTGACTTTTGCATTTGAGAAGAAAACAGAATCTAGCTATTCTATCTATCAATTTGAGAAGAGCACCGAGCATGAACTAACCATTATGTCAGTAAAAGTATAATTGGGAAAGAAACGGAGGGGTGGGAGAGATAAGAGAAATACGATACGACTTTTTCACTTGTCGTTGTTTACTTTATTTTTTTTTTTTAGAGATTTTTTTGATACGTGTCGCGTAATAATAATTTATATTTTTTTAATTATTAAATTTATATATTTTTTAATTTTTATGTAATTTTATTTAAATTTAATGGACAATATACTTGACTTATTAATATATTAACGTATTAAATGTCTTTTTTTTTATTTTTATGTTTTCGTTTCTTTATTGCGTTTTATTCTTGGACCCTATATACTTAGGCCTCCTTTTTAGTCAGAAAACTCAAAACCTATGTGCCTATTTACGTTTCAAACTTCGTAGAATTTATTGCCTTATGTTAAAATGTACCTGCGGGATTAAAGATCAACTCCCTAAAATTTAATATATAATTAAGTCTATTGTTATTTTTTTATTTTATTTAAAGATTGTTTGGTTATTAAAAAAATTTAATTTAAAAGGGTGTAGAGAGTAAAAAGAGAGTGCGTATAAAACCACACTGAAAATAATATAATTTTAGAATAGAAATCATAAAATAAATATTTTATCCATCCAATGTGGTATGAGCGCCTGTAATATTAGGCAGTCTCAGATGGGACAGAACATGCGACGAACAATATAGGGAGGGAGCAGATATTTTTCTAATTCCAAGTCTAATAAGTGCAAATATAGTAATAGAGAGACAAAATGCTTTCTCCGCATCTATGCTAACTAATAAGACAGTCTTTCATATAAATGTTAATGTTATATTTTATGTTAAAAAAAATAATAGAATATGTTATATTTGAAATGTTAAAAAATATTTTTTATAATTATTAAGTTTTGAAAGTTGTAAAAATAATTTTGTACTTTTAAAATAATTGAGAAAGAAAAAGTTGTAATTATTACATGACAAAAATAACTATATTAACTAATAGAAATTAATTGTTAAATTTCTCATATACTTTATTTGCTGATTAATTTATTACAAAGTATAACATAGGTCAAATATTTCACAATAAATAATATTATAATAGAAAGTGTTTTTTACACTCTAATATAAAATTTAAAATGGACATCCAAATTGTAGCATTGCATTGGATATCCCTTATCGTACCCAAGAAGAGAGTTACTTTTAATTCAACAAATACAATCGTTTATTAATTTAATCAAAATACAAATGGATCTCCAAGAAAAAACAGAGGGAAATACAATGCAATACGCTAGTGAAAAGAAGAACCGTACTTGTTCAAACTTCACTTATTGATAAAACACAAACACCAAACTTAATACAAAACAATCACACTACATTCAGAGTACTACTTTATTGATTTGGCGATCTTACGATTTAAGGTTCCAGCAGAAGTCATCTCAGGCATCCGGCGGAGAATAGACCGTGAACCAAGTCTGGACACCGGACATGAAAAGCGCGAGAACTGCCGCGAAAAAAGTCACTATAGTCCATGGAGTACTAAAATGGTCGCTGTAGACTTGAGCCATCCAAGTCATCCACCTGTTCTTATAATGTTTCTCTATTTTTTCAATGACCTTCTCATACACCTTCAGGTTCGGCACTAGATCGGTCGCAATCCTGTTGAAAAGCCTAGCCACATCTTTGTCGCATCCGAGAAGGTTGTTCAGTATTTCAGCCGTCCTCAACTCTTTAACGTCAGCCGGGTAATCTATGAGAGAGTCAAGGAAGCAGATGTAAGAGGTGACCTCGTACTTTGTCTCCATGTTGTCGGGACACATCTCGTATGCTATAAGATTCATGAATTTGGGCGCCATCGAGTCGTCGACGATCAGTCGAGGGAGTTCTAGCTCGCCCGCGAAGCGCACAGAAGTGAATTTTATGTCGTTCAATGAGCAACTCTTGCTTGGTTTCAAGTTTATCCCGGCTGCTCTAAGATCCTGGACACTGCGGAAAGATTGTTGTTCGAAATCTTTTGTGCCTTCTTTCTTTTTATCTGACAGAACTAAATAGCCATTTCAATTGGATGCAGTGCAGGTCGCCTCATGTTATAGCTAAGATTATGGCAGAACTAAATAGCCTAAATTCTGGTTTGAAAAAAAAAAAAAAAACAGTTCTAATATTTTATGTTTGCCTTATATTTTATCTTTGGAGGAATGCGAGCATTATCTTTTTTGTCAATTTTTTTTGTTAGTTTTTATATTCATTGTTCAACACGTATACTCTATTAACACGATATATTAGTATTTGTAAATTTTATGTGTCAAATAGTAAATGCAGAAAATTACAGAGTGACAAAAAGGGGACGCCAATATGTTTCTGTTATGTATGAATTACAGTTTCCAAAAAAGTATATTATAAATCAACATGTTACTAAATTTACTGACCTTTTTTTTTTGGAAAAAAAGGGAAAATATCCTATTGAATAAAAATGCATTAATTTTGTTAAAAGGTGTTTACGTGATACATTTGCCTAATAAATGTTTAACACTTGGTTGTTAAAATAGTATACGTTTAATGATCAAGTAATCCTCAGCTGATAAGAGAACATGATAAATTTTTAAAACAAGATAAGCGGTT
This sequence comes from Morus notabilis, assembly GCF_000414095.1. NCBI lineage: Eukaryota > Viridiplantae > Streptophyta > Magnoliopsida > Rosales > Moraceae > Morus > Morus notabilis. The sequence goes on from NW_010364214.1 coordinate 77,301, forward strand.
ATATTTGTAACAAAAAAAAAAAAATGCCTCATTGCGCATGTAGCGGTTCTCACCTGCCTGTGATGGTTCTGGAGGATTCTCTGCATCAACATTTTTTCTTGAGTCCGTCCCTAAACATTGGTTATGAATGCTAAGCTCTGTTTAGTACTATGCAAATAAACATTTTGGGTAAGATATGATTCTCCCCATTTGATCTTGATGAGATAAGATTTTTTTTTTTTTTTTAAAACAAACTTGAACGTTTCTTTATCTTTTCTTTACTTTTTGCTATTTTTATTTGAACTTAAATCATTTCCTTTATTTCTTTTTCTTTTTTTTTTTTTTTTGCTTGTAACGATTTTTTTTCCTTACGTTTCCGTTTTGCTTGTTTTATTTTAACAACTTTAAAATTACTTTTCCAAATTCCTTGATTATATTCACATGACTAAGCTCTTCTATTATATCATCATTCATCATAAACAGTTAAGGCAGATGATTGTTATAACGCTTAAAAAAAGAGAAAACTCTCTGCATTTTTATTCTTCAACTTCACAAATTATGTGGAGGAGAAAAAAATTCAATGGAAGGCTTTTTTTTTCCCCCTAATGCGTTAAATGAAAAGATTCAACCAAAAAATAACGAAAGTGAATCTTTAAGAAAAAAGGAAATAATTAGAATTCTTAAATATATCAGCATGGTTTAATAAAATCTTGGGGTGTTCAATAAAATTTCCTTAAAAGTTTTAAAAAAGAGTTCATTTTTGCACATATCAATAAAAAAAAATTATAAACTAAGCATTCATCACAAGTTTCCCCAAATAAAATAACATAACCGAACAAATGTTGCATCTTATTTTCTCGCATGCTTTATCCAACAATTAAAACTTTATCTTGTTTCCTCATATATATATATATATATATATATATGAGAGTGTGATTTTAATTGTTGCTCTAATCTAATATTTATTTATTAATAAGTATTAAGTATTTTTGTTTTAGGAGTCTATATATATAATATGCTCATCGATTAGATCAGAACATACCTTCTTTTTGCGGATTCCTCAGGGGTAGTTCACAACGGTGAGCAGGCTTTGGATCAGGTTCTGAAGGTTGAATGAGAGCCACTCGGAGAAGATCAAGAAGATGAGCCATATTAGCATCCACTTTGAAATCTTTCTGGTACTTTTCGGGTGCCATCACATTTTTTCTTATAAAATTTTTCAACGATTTCTGTAACTCTTCCTTCTTGCTTACCTTTTTTGCATTCATCAGCAGCTCCAGGACTCGGTAGGGAATTTGGTTCTCAAGCAAGAACAAATCGTGGTTTATGAATGCTATTTGGTCGTTCTTTATCTTCAACTCTTTGAAGTCATCTTTCTTGGAACAGCTGTGTATGAACTGCAGTATTGTGCACCCATCAAAAAACAATATCCAGTTTAGAGTCTCCTTGTCAAAATCCTTATCAAAGGCCTCCTCATCGAAGCATTCCCAGATCAGCCCGTCGATGCCGATCTTGATCTCGCCGTACAGTTCTTCGTCGGATTTGTATCCGTTGTCACGGATGAATTTCGCAACCAATTCGAGCTTGTGCTTCTCTGCTGCCTTGAGCTTTGGTTTTCCGTAGTGAATTGGGCCGAAGGAGATCCATCTTGGCTCAAAGTACTGCCCCAACTCCTTCTGTTCTCGCAGAACCGCCGGAACCCTTTGTATCTTTCCCTTTTGTTGGACAGTGGTGCTGCCAGGCGAAGTTTTAGCTACTTTATCTTTTAATTTCTCACGGAATTCACTCATCATAGCAGTCTTTGTCACCATTTTCAGTTGATGAATGTATGCGCTCTAACAGATGAGGAAAGAAGAGAGAAAAATTTTCAAAGGAACAGAAAAAGACAAAAACAAAAGAAGGTCAATGCATGTTTTACGTAGGCAAATATCTGCGGTTCTGTTTAGTTCTTACCTTTGTATTTGTTTCTATATTTCTATATATATAGATGGAGTTAAGGATGTACTTTTTCCGGCCTCTTTATTCATAGAGGAAGGTTGGTATCAAATACTACTAAGTGTATTACTTTTCCTTTCATTTTCTTTATTGCATGCAATTGTAAGATCACTTCTTCTTTAGAAGAATACGATCTATTTTTGTGAAACTCTAACATTCTTAATTTCCTGGCTTAAAGTAACAAGCTCTGCACGTGTTTCATAAATATTCATGTTTATTTTCTTTATTGTTTGCTGTTGTAAGATCACTTCTTTTGAAGAATACATCTACTTTTGTGAAACTCAAACATTCTTAATTTTCTGGCTTAAAGTAACGAACTCTGCGCTTGTTTCATAAATATTCATGTTTAGGATTTGTTGATGTTGGGAATAAAGATGATTTGGGAATGAAAATGCTATTTTACTTTTTTAAAGTTGCATACTTTGGCATAAAATTCCACCGTCTGAACTGACAGTAACCTTGATAATAAGCAAGTAACCAAAAGGGATTTATTGTACTTAATTTAGTGGAATAAAGGGTCCTTGCGACAGTAAAAAAAAGCTTCTTCACACTTTTAAAAGAGTGTCCTTGACAAAAACCAAAAAAAAAAAAAAAAAAGAAAGAAAGAAAAACGTGAAGCACGTTAATGGAATGTTTGTCCCTGAAAACAAGAGAAAATTACAATGTAATCCAACGGTTTAAACTGATAATAACACAAATCAAAACATTCTACTTCGAGGAATGATAGGTTAAATCAAATTTCCAAATCAGTTATAAAATGATCCCATTTAGTTCAGAAACGAAGCTGTTTGTATCTTATTGATTATATATGGACGTTAAATTAAATATCTTCTTGTATCGGCCTATATTCGTTAAGAGAGAAAGAGATTAAAGACTCACACATTTTCATTAAATAATAAGCGGGTCTTAGATGAGTTTGTTTGCTAAATCACCTTATCGAGAGGACTTGGATCCTCTGTCCAAAGTTTCCAGTCTCAAACCGTATCCAACAAATGATTATGGACCACGTTATCTAGAAACGACGAATACTTGAATTTGGTTAGGGTGTATCTACTGACACCCTTCTATTATTTTTATTTTTCACACTTACATTGTTAAACTACCCTCATTCTACTTGTTACACTCTTCTTAAAATTTCAAAAAAGCCCCTATAACTAAATCACCCTCAATTCTACTTTTTACACACACATTCTTAAACCACCCCCATTCTACTTGTTATACCCCCTTAAAATTTAGAAAAAAAAAATCTAGATTTTTTTTTCTCATATTCATCCTCCCACCAATCAACTTATCCTTTTCTTTCTTTTATTATTTTTCATATACATAAAATTGAAGTGATTTTTTTTTTTGGAAGAGATATATGATTTATAAGAACATTGGTCTGCAACTTTTTCTTTCCTTCTATGATTTATAAGAACATTGGGGTGTGTAATGAGTATTTTTTAATACTATTGTCCTTAAAAGTAATTATATTAATAGGTCTTTTATAAAACAACAAAATTGTCTTTTAATAACGGTTAATTATAGCGTTTTTAAAAAAACGTTACCTCAGTTTAATATAATAGCGTTTATAAATAGTTATAATATGTTTGTATATATATATATATATATATATATATTAGTTTAATACTTTAATACAATGCTAAGTAAAACGTACTTGGTAGTACTCTAGACCAAGAGATAGAGAATCTGAAGGAGTCGAAACCCGTTTCTTTCAGTCGCTTGATGTCACTCTGTGACAAATTTAAGCATTTTTAGGCTAACAAAAAATAATATTTGCAAATCCCACATAGACAGAAAGTATATTTCACTATTGTTTTTCTCATGCGTAAGTTCATGTATCCCAAAGAAATTGTGAAAGAATATAGGAAATATAGACATATAGTACTAAAAATGTACTGTGTAGTTATAGCAAGTCAAGCATTTTAAACCTTGTATCTATAATAGAATTCATCTGCGATTTTTCCAGAGCTGTTATCTGCTATTTTTTCTGTTAAATTCAAGAGAAGGTACAGAAATGTTAGATAAAATCGCAAATACGTTATGGTAAGGTAAAAAAAAAAAGTATTTGTATTAAACCTGGATGATCCTTAGTGAAGGTATCCCATATACTGGGTTTTCTTCCATCCACATCTGTCGCTCCTTCATACTTTTGTCACGCGCACACATATATGTACATATATATATATATATATTAAACATAGCAATTCCACATATCATAAACGTAGTAAAAAATAATATCAACAACAACAATTCGGTGCCAACAAATATATATATTAAACATAGCAATTCCACATATCATAAACGTAGTAAAAAATAATATCAACAACAACAATTCGGTGCCAACAAATATATATATTAAACATAGCAATTCCACATATCATAAACGTAGTAAAAAATAATATCAACAACAACAATTCGGTGCCAACAAATATATATATTAAACATAGCAATTCCACATATCATAAACGTAGTAAAAAATAATATCAACAACAACAATTCGGTGCCAACAAATATGTATATTAAACATAGGAATTCCACATATCATAAAAGTAGTAAAAAAAAAAA